>NC_053169.1:19165024-19195024 GCF_016835505.1 Polypterus senegalus | reverse complement strand
CATGCAGATGGAGCCGACAGTTTTAACTCTATCATCACATCATCATCTGAAGATTAAAATCAGCAGCAGCTTTTCTTCACTATATTCCCTGGAGTCCAGAGCCAATCAACATTTCTAGGACCACTCGGATATACCCAGGGAAATCGGATAGGAATCGATCCTTTATATTTTCCATGTTTTGTTAATATTTGCACTATTTTTCCTTATTTTTCAAAAATCCCATAAATAATCCATAACTAAATGTTTCACACATTGCTTTGGGGAAATGCCTTCTGTCTGTTTTAGACGCATTTTCCTGCACAGATTCGTGAGAATCCAGTAGCATATGCAAGGCAGTCTGTTGCAGCATCTGTTCACACCATGCCATCAGTGATTCTGTAAGTAACCATCACTGTATGAAGAAAATGGAGGACAGAGTTTGGGAGACCATGTAAATGCCACACGGAAAACTGAGGCATCATCTCTGTGTCTTTGTCCACCAGGTCAAGTTCAGCTGAATCATATTTATTTGGCATTGTAACAGTTGTGCTGTAGGACATATTTAATGCTGAGTTGTCGTACTGTCTCATATTTGGCAAAGGTGTGGTGCTAGATTTGGATGAAAGCAGTGTTTGTAATTCATACTGGAGTACACTGTTACTGGGAATGGTCCTTCACTGAAGAGAAAATGATACCAGGAGAAAAAAAATGGTGTGCTGTGCTTTTTCCTGAATTATACTTTTAGCATTGTATCTGTCGCTTGAGTTTAATATCGATATCAGCTGCTTACATGCAACATGCCATCAGTGTTTCACACACACCAGGTATCCTCCATGAAATTCTTTTGACTGCAGAGAGATCCACAATAGCGGGCAAATGCATTTATTCTTGACAGCTACAATTCTTTTATAATAAACCAACAGGTTTGATTTTTTCTTGCATACATATTGAACTATCTTGACACATTACAACAAGGGCCATTTTCTTCTTCACCTAAAGAGTTATACAAAAATGGCAAAAACGTGATGTATACATTTCTAAAAATTGATTCCATTATGGCCTGTAATGTAAAAAAAAAAAAAAGCCAGTGGCAACTTAATACTTTATTAAGTGTTAGGATGATTGTTGACGATGACTCTAAATTGGCACAAGTGAGGAAAGTGTTGGCGTGTGGCTGTGCCTTGTGACTCTTCAATGTATACTTCCTGCGATGCTTCATAGATAACCACAGAAGCTCATGACCCTATTGATAAATACGTTATCCAAACATACAAACGCAGATGCAGGACCTATTTATATTCAGTTATGTAAAATATAAAAAAAAAAAAAATCATTGGAGTGTTCTGTATGTAGCCGTCCACCCATAGCAACTGTGCAGATGTGAATAACATAACATCTTTAGACCAGCTTAGTCCATTTCAGGATCACAGTGTGGTGTAACTTATCCACCCAGAAGGCAGCATTGGTGCCAGTCCATTGCAAGAAGTATTCACATGCACATCCACAATTGCAAAGGCCCGTTTGTACTCCCTGGTGAATCGAGCTTTTATGTCTTTGAGGGATATATTAGAAGAACTGAAGTACCTAAAGGAGAACCTTACAAACTTGCATACACCACACACAGTGACTGGTTGTGGGATTCAAACCGAAAAGGCTGCATCTGTGAGGCAGTAAAGCTAACCACTGTGCTAGAGATTATAAAATAAGGACCACATTTTCTTTACAATGAACCCTCTGTCAATGACTGCTTGGTATTTGGTTTTGGTGAGCTTTGCAACAGTGTTCCTCTTGCAAAGAAAATAGTTTGTGGTGATGTCTTGTCTAACCAGTAGAGAATTTGTGAAACCACCTTTGCATTCTTTTCCTGCAGGATTGAAGCTTGGGTGAGATGATAAAAGCATAAATTTGTGTGCATGCTTTTCTGCTTCTTTTCCTTATTTCACACCACAGGAGGCTGAAGTGCACTTTGAAGATTTTTCAGGGTCAAGTGGTCAAATGTGGTACATGGCAGTCAACAAATAAATGTAGAAGTATTGGTAGAACTACTGCCCATGCAGCACAGAGCTATGGATGCATTTGTTTCTCCTGGACTATATGCAGTTCTAAAGTGGCCGAGCAGTTGACTAGGCTTTTGCCATCTGGAAGATGATGGGACTGGTAATTTAGGTCTTGTGAATTTAGAATCTTTGCTTATATGACATTGTTCTCACAAACAATTTGGAGACTAATGATTGCTTGCCATCTGTTATTTATAATATACATATGTAAAAAGTTACAGTAAATATATATGAAAAGTCCTTGCACACTTCAGTAGACTGTATCTAAAAATTGAAATATCATACTTTTTCTTTAATTTTCCTTCAGAAACCCCTGTATTTACTGTAGTGGTTCTTCATTCTAAAGTTGCACAATTATAGCAAGATGCTTGCGATTTGTTGTCATTTGCTGCATGTGCAACATCCATGACAGGAGTCAAGAGCTTTAGCGCAGGTTTCTGTGTAATTGAGTGCTTAAATAAATGTTAAACATTCAGCCTTTGAGATAGTCATTGTACAGTGGAGTATGGCTGAGATATAAACAGAGTCCAAATACTTTGATTCAGACCAGGCTGTAGTCTTAATTGGATGAACATAAACAAGTATTAGTATATAAGTATTTCCTCATAATAAGTAGCCAGTGAAAGGCACTGTATGAAATATAATGGAAGGTGCATTGTATGTCTAGAAATGAGAAGTCTTCCCTCACAAAACAATTAGACATTTGTAAATTTACTCACTTGTTTTGCTGCTTCTGGGCAGGTTTGATTCATACTTTTTAGTAGTTCAGCAAGCTGTTAATTAAAGAAATTACTTAAAATGAAAGTCTTAGGGACTGCAGTCATAAAAGCCCGCTTGGAACAAGATAAAACTGTAGCCCCTGCTATATATCCAAACTTCCCAAAAATATTACTGAGTTTATATTGCCTTTCTACCTGTCTTTTGTTGTCTGGTAACTTGTCACCATTGCTTACAGCAGTCAGAAGTGAAAGAAACATTCATAATAAGTTAACTGTAATAAATTAATTGTAAATTGTGAAAGGTGCAACATACCCAAAACAAAAAACATTCTTTTTCTTGGAGCAATAGCTAGAAACGATTCATTCTGCCCTCTTAGTCTGTCAATCTGCCATCACCTGACAATTAACTGTCCAGGTTAAGTGGTACACAGAAATATGTGTGAAATCAATAGGTGTGTGAATTTCATTAAAAGTTTTCCAAAAAAGCGAGTATTTATTTATTTTTTTTTGGCCTTTCAATTGAAAAACATCTGCCATTATTCCAGGTTTAGAAATATAGTATGTAGTAACAAATGTGTGTCATGTAATTTGTGTTACTATGTGATCATCATTTTTATAAACCTATGACATTTTATTTCATCTTTACCCTTTGTGTATGTAGTGTCACTCTTATGAAAGGCTTCAAAATTTCAGTTGCAGAAACAATCAATAGCAGAACGTGTTCATTATCACAGAAAGGGAGACATGACAGATTTAATACAATTCTTTGTTGGAATAATGAGTATTTTAGAAAAACGAATAAGTCATCTTGTGGTAATTGAAGCATTCAAGACCACCTGTAATCTGTGCTGCAGTATGCAAGTCGGCTTTAGACACAAACAATGTTATGTACTTGCCATATTGTGATTCTGTTATGTATGTCTGCCGAGTTGCTTTTCTTCTGCTAGGACCGGACTTAATCCATATGTATAGTGGCATTAACAGCCTGCACCATTTCAAAGCCCATTTCCAAGAAAACATGATTTACAATGCAAAGCTCATGAGTGGAAAATGTGCTATTGACAGGCTGTAGGAAGTGCCTGATAACAAAACACAGAATACTGCACTATGGTAAGAAAATTTGTGACAAAGCAGAGGAATGATGCATTTCAGCTAAACTAAATAGGTGAAAGTAGGCTTCAGGTCTGTAACAGAAAACAGACAATTGTTGACATCTTCATATCTTTTCATTTGAATTCCAGCCATTAGAATTTATGGTCTAGAATGTTCCTATGAAGAACGTGTCAAGAGTGGAGAAAATAACATCATATGATGTAGACCAAGACTAATCAATTACAAATTCAGTTGGCCCAGATTTTTAAACCAAGAAATTTAGCTAGGCTAGACATTTTCAGCGGCTGGTAAGCAGCAGGTAATGACCAATTTTAAACCAACACAAATGAATGTATTGAAAAACAAGTAATGTTTATTCATGGTTTTCCTTTTTAAATTAGGTCACATTTGATTCAGGTGCATCAAATAGTGTATAAAAAAACAATAAGCTTTAATTGAACTAAATCTGAGGTAATAGCAATTCTTTTTTTCCAATTTTTGAAATAAAGTGAACTTTTTAGTCATATCTGACCTTGGCACATCTCAAGGTGCTTAAAATCAAAATACTGTACAATATAAACAATGGCATTTGTTTCCCTTTAGAAATAAAATACACATTTTACTCACATCTGACCCAGGCAAATCAAAACTGTCAGCGCTCAAACCATTAACAAGTGAAAAAGTAACAAACACACATGGATACAACATCCACTGCACACTGAGGGGGAACATAGTGTTCATTTTAAATCACCACAAGTTTGATTTTCTTTTCTGTAAGCAAAAAAAGGTGGCAGTACACATATGTTGCATTTGGATCAAGTTTGAGATACTGTGAAGGTATACAGAGGCTGAGAGTCCTAGCGCTACATGTTTATTTGGTGAAAAAAGGTAACATTTGATAATAAAGAATTCTTTACCTTTACAGTATATGGCGCTTCACTCATTACTCAAAGCGAATTGCAAACTCTATGCAGGAAGGACCTGGGACGCGAACCCATGATCTTATTATTACAATGCAGCAGCACTTCCATTACGTCACATGCATGGGTGTACTGTGCGGTATAGTTTATAGTTTTATTGTGCTTGATAGTTTAAAATTCTAAACACTGAATTTATGAAATCAAAGAATATTAACAGCAGGTTAATAATGAGCTCTGCATTCTATAAAAACGTTATGTAGTCTAGCAAAGCTATCAGTGCTTAATTTGATTGTGTTTAAAAGAAAGTTCCAGACTTTCTGCTTGTTTTTATCAAATGCAGTCTTTCTGATTCATTCTTTGCTTTGAGTGTAAGTGGCTGATTGTCATCCTTGTAACGGCCATGAATCCACAGGATTAAAGTATGTGAGTGGAGGGGCAACCAATCGTCTGAAGAGAAGTATGGGAACAGTTCTTGTCAGTAACAAGACTCTCATTGGAGTAACAATTAGATTAATTTGTGAAAACCTACGTTTGCACTCACTTTATGAACCTGGAATACAATTAAGAATCGGCACACAATTGATAGAATCATTTAATATGTAGTTGCTGCCATGACCAGCTGTTGCAGCTGAGGTGCCAGTACAACATACCAGCGTACCATCACAAAAGGGAAAATAAAAAAAAAAGGATCACAGCAGCATAGACTATTACCACCACTTCTAGACATACAACAAGATGCTGCATTGACTGGATTGAATGCTGCTAGGCCATGTGGAGTTTGCATACATTGTTTGTACTACTGTAAGCATTTATGTGGGAATTTTTGAAGGCTCGTGAAATGTGTTTTTCATGTTTTTTCTCTGCATTTCTGGTGGGAACACGGGCTGGGCAACTTGGAGGTTGCCTCTGGGCTGCATGTGGCACGATTTGAATGGGTCGGACGTAGACATTCATCTACGCTGGGCAGGCCTTCATTGAACGAACAATAAGTCCACATGATTTATCAGAAAGCTGTGCAACCACTAATTATTTGCCTTTGGCACATAAATGCATCATTTGAAGTGTGTAAATGCAATTTAGGTAAGCATCACAACATGCCCCATGAAAGGCAGCTTTTCTCTGTCCACTATGTTGGAATATTATTTTCTTCTGTGAAGAGTGGCCAGGCATGGAATGAGATTTTGTAATGCACAAAATCAAATTAATGAAGGGCTACGAAATTAGCACAAATCAAATTGCACTTAGAGTCTTTATTTTCAATGCTGTATGTTTTCACCCGTCTGCACTGAAATGCTGAGACGGACGTATGTGACTCTTGAGTGTTTTCAGAAGTCTCAGTCTTTGGGGGTTAGAGGCACCAGAATAATGTGGACAAAGGTGAAAAAGGAGAGCAATGTCTGCATTTTAATGAAAAACATAGCAGTATGGACGTAGTTTGAGTGTTTTACCCCAGTGCCTAAATATGACGTTTATTGATTAACTATATCAAACTACTTAGTACTGTATATCTGTTGTTTGTTTGAATGTATTACAAAGTTCCCTGATTACAGAGAGGAAATTAAGAAAAGGAGAAAAACTTCTTCATGCCTGGAAAACCTTAATAATATGAATGTTTTCCTGTAATTTGCTCTGCATACAAATGTCTCGTTTTAAACTGTCTCCATCCTATTTTTATAATAGTTTTAAATCAACTAAGCTTCAGTAACTCCAGCCTTTAACAAGCTAGAGAAAATGAATACTTTTGTTCTTGTTTGAAATCTGTTTCTTGTTTGTGCCTTTACAATCTTGAAAAGCAATCGGGGCTCCTGGAAGCTAAATCTATTCTTTCTTTGGCATAGAAGGTTTAATTCAGAGCACTCAAAAGGACCTTTGTTTTCCTATGTCAGTAAAAAAAAAAAAAAAAAAGATTATTGTGATTTGGTGCCCATATAATAACGTTTTTAAGGTAGACATACCACAAAGAAAAGGTTGACCGTAGATTGTTAGAAAGCTTTTGGTTCACATGTGATTTTTTTTTTTTTTTGAGATCTTTAGACATGCATGCTCCTAAAATGCTGCAGTCCTGTTCCATCCATGATGGAGTACTTAATGGGTTTCAGACCTTGACTCCAAACCACTACATCTCAGAAGTGCTTCAGATAAACTGTGCCCCAGGCTTTTTCCCCCCCTTGTACTCAGTAGCTCCGTCTTTCTCAAGTTTAGTCACTCTGACATTTTCTACTCTGGTATTTTCTACCAGTTGGTCTCTTTGAAGTATCTGTATTAATGTGACGGATCTACCGACATGCTTGCTATATGTAGATTTATTCTTAAAACAATGCCTAATTAATTTTCTAACAAAACAATCTGGTGTTTTGGTGCTTTTAGAATTTTAAAATTGTTTTTGTAAACTACATTTACAACTGTTACACTTTCATTACAGTATTTCAGTTGAATTTGCCTTGTTGTCTTTCATTGAAAACTGCATCAAGGCAAATGCACATACTGTACTTCGAGAAACACACCAGTAATGGAAATTACTCTGCATCATTTATATATTTAAGTGAATGAACAGTAGTAGATCAATCTAGATTATGTCAGCAGAAGATCAGTTAGCAATTTTATCTAAATGATCTACCACATATATCCATTTCCTGAACCCCCATTTCCTTTTCATGATCTTGTTTTAGAAAGAAATAAGCCAACTCAGATTTTCCACAAGATTACATGTTACAGGAGGAATAGAAGAATCCCTGGTGAATTGGCAAATGTGCCGCATTACTAGTATCCATCGTAAAGGATTGACAAGTAAAGTGCACTCCAGTGCAGACCTAAAGTAGAAGTGCAAATGAGTTCAACTTTGTGCCTCTGTTTAGATTACATATATAATGTAAAACGAGAGCAGCTACAGTACTTGGGTATTATAACAGGTTCTGAAAATGGATGGAATGATCAATAATTTAACAGTGAGCAGCATGCCTAAAAATAATTCCTATAGAGCAAATGCATTCCGGTTCTTGATTACAGTTTTCCAATGAGCTTAAGAGTTGAGGCTGTTGTTTAGAGTGCTTTGAAAAGGCAGAGCTTGCAGGTATCTGTGTCTCACGTCTCCCTAAAAAAGTGGAGAGCTGCACTGTTTACCATCTCATTTGTTAGAATGCCTGTTAATGGTACGTATTTTTTAGTGAGGCTATATAAGAAAAGTTGGTTAAAGCTTGCAATGGCTGTTGTACATGGTAATATGCTAGCATTTGCAATTCAAAATAAAGTGATGCTCCAGTATTAATAATTATTTTTTAAACATTTGAAAATCTGCATATGTGTTTACTGTGTACGTATTGGACGTTATGTCCCCCAATCACAATGTGACATTTGCTTTTTTTATTATTATTAGTAGTCCCTTGCCAAGCACATGTTTCCTGTCTCTTTCAAGACTTCAGAGAACAGATGTCAATGGATTACTTGTACCGAAGAGCACTTTCCATGTAGATTAATTTGGTTGCCTTAGGCTGCTGGATTTATGGCTCTGCAGTATCCGTTTACATTAGCTTTGTGTCAAGCTGTCCAGCTGCTGAAAGAGAAGGCCATTCAGAGACAGACTTATCCGGCTGAGATCAGCTTACAGAGATGCAGAGCTACGCCCGAAATTGGACACCCGTGTATTTGACATTTTTGACGTGAAATAATGTGTTACAGTGACAGCTGCATAAATAAAATGACTTCTAGTAATGGTCAAGTCACAGTGGCATGGGAGAGCATTGTCAGACTGGTGGAGGAGTGTCGGGACACCTATCATTCTGCTGTTTTTACTTGAAGCATGTGTGGATGTTGTGAAAAATGGATGGGTGTATTTGTTAGCTCTCAGAAGCCCAGTATTACAGTAGGATAGTGGAGGTCCCTGCAGCCTCACAACTGAAGGAATTTTAACCTCCTTCAGCATTTTAGAGCCAGAAGAAGCACATTTATTGCCAAGGACAGAAGTAGTGGGCCACCTTTACTAAATGCATATGCACAAATTTAACTAATGTATCATAATTAACTTTTTCCAACATCAAAGAAAATGTGTGATCAAGTCCTTTTTAGATAGTATCAATTTAGAATTTGTTAAGGAAAGCCAGAACACACGGATGAAATACTTATTAAAAAATTAAGTCAAACGATGGCAATATGATGGTGGAGTGTTGTGTTGTCTCATAGCTCCAAGGTCTTTGGGAGTTCATACATTTTTTTCTGTCTGTTTTTTTTTTTGTTTGTTTTTATACCCACACCCCAACATCCCCAAAATATATGTAGTATGTTTCCATAGTGAGCACTTTCTGTAGACCATTCAGAATTGAAAAAACTGTATTTTACAGTTTATAACATAGTCTGTTTAAATTTGTCATTCAGAGTCAGGCAGGGATTTGCTGTTAAACCAAGCCAGAGGCCTTGTAACTTGCAGTCTAATGCCTTTAACACTAGGCTGCACTGGCTGCTTGTGTGTGGCTGGAGGGAGCTTATGTTTTTCTCTCTCCCTCTTTCAGTGTTTGTAATGTTCAGCAAAAAATTAAAAATCCCATCTAGCTTCTTATGTACTACCTGTGTTACCTTTCTAAGAAGGGTTAAAAAACATATCAAATCAACCTAGACCTCAGTGTTTAAAGTTTGCAATGCAATATTTGCAGTGTGTATGTCTGTGTTATGTGCCATTCAGTTTCTGATTAGTAAAAGCAGTGTTAGTGTTTGTATCGCATTTGTCATTCCAAAAGGTGGCGCGTCACATTTTATTATTCAAAATGTTTGAGATGTGCCATCTTTTGTTATGACAGAGTCAAAGCAGCTGAACAGACACACAGACACTTATCATTTTATTAAGGTGGATTAGTCATTCCTGCAAAAACTCTAGATCCCCTACATCCTTAAAATGGAACTTTTAGAGTTTAGTAAATACGTGGAGAGAAAAGCCAAGCAAAATGACACCTTTTATTGGCTAACTAAAAAGATTACAATATGCAAGCTTTCAAGGCAACTCAGGCCCCTTCTTCAGGCAACATGTAATCAATTGATCACAATTGTTTACATCTTGCCTGAAGAAGTGGCCTGAGTTTCCTCGAAAGCTTGCATATTGTAATCTTTTTAGTTAGCCAATAAAAGGTGTCATTTTGCTTGGCTTTTCTCTACATTCATAATGGCTAACACGGTACATCACCCTAGTACTACAGTAAATACATGGGTAATATAGTTTGAGGGGCTCAGTTGGGGGCGGTGGTTAGTACTGCTGCCTCACAACTCCATGAGACCTGTTGGAGTATCTGTGTGCAATTTTTCTCATTCTGTCTGAATATATGGTACTCTGGTACTCCAAGTTTCCTCTTGCATCCCATAAAGTTCACATTACCTCTAGCTAAAGTAGTCCATTTTTAATTGTTTTAGTTTTTAAGAGTTTTACGTTGAAAAACTGTACTACTATATTTATCCACCTCGAGCACCACTGGTTATTAATAAAAATAATGCCCCCAAGGTAATTTTATATGTAGCATAACTAAACCTCTAAAGTAAACTAGCCTGGTGTCATTTTAGACAAAGGCAGCTGCTGTTAACACTAGCAGTGACCCCAGCATGTGGGCACAAAGCTGCCCAAGGCCACAGGTTTTCTAAAGTGTGGAAATGAATCGAATGTTTGGGTGAAGGATAAATGATTAGGAGAAGGGAGGTCAGACATGAGGGAAAGAATACTAAATGGATAACATGCTTGTATTATTGGGGTTAAAATGAACAACAGGATTTCTTTTAGTGTTATTAATGTAATGCTTTGTGATGTTTTTTGTCCAATTTTTTTTAAAAGGTAAGCAGTCCATTTCTATAGTCCTCACTTCTTGCCATTTACTTACCTTAGACATATCCATCTTTTCACAGTATATTTTGTTTGTGTGTGTTTATATTTTATAAATTCAGGCATCTAAATTCACATTCCTTTCTGTTTGGATATTTTATTTAACTGCATTGCCCCAGCCATCAAGTTTTTTAAAATACTGTCCATTAACCTCCTTAGCATTGTATTTTAATCTAAAAAAACATGTAAAAAGCATTGCATTGTTTTGGCATGAAAAATTACATTTTTATTAAATCTCAAAAATAAAATACTAAAAATAATAGTAATGATGAATTAAAATTATTTTTAATTTCATATTAACAGTAATAACAATAGTTCTAATGATGCCAAAACAGTATATAATCTCAAAATGAGTCCATTGTGTGGTAAAAGCACAGTGAGAGACACAATCCAGCATCACCGTCTGGACAATAATAGCGTGTTTCTTTTTGGATTTTTTCCCCCCGATTCATCAGCTTTTGAACAGCACACTGCATGGGTACATGTTGGATTCTGTTTATTTACTGTTGGAAGTATATAATCAATAAAATATCTAATCTGTGTTAAGTTTGGACATTCCCCATATGTTTGCATGGCTTTTCTTCCCACCTCCCAAAGACGTGTGTAGGTCAGGGTCATTGGCAGGTCTAAATTGGGACCTTGTGGGTGTGTGTGGTCCTGCGATAGACTGGGATCGTTTTTCTTGTCTTGCACCAATAGCATCCAAATCAACGTGCTCCCGTATTGGTTCAAGCAGATTTATCTTCCATATTCATGGGAAATTCATGTTGACGATTGGAAGGATGCTTGTCATGTTGAGAAAGTGTTGGGTGCCAGGTGGGTCACCCATTTTAATCCAAACATAAAGAAAGACAAACAAAAAGAATGCTTGAATGGCGCATATAGCAGCAAAAATTAAATAAATTGTCCTCATCTTCTCTGACAGAGTTCAATCCAGTCGTCTTCGGGAGCTTTGTGTTAGTTGCTAAGACATCATTCTCCAGGGCGTTCGTTCTTTTGTTGTCCTCTGGTCGTTTGGGGTGGAGTCAATTGGCCTTAATGGGTGTCTTCTCATTGTTGTGGATGAGAGAAGAGACTAGAATGTTAGTGACTGTACCCTGTCTCTCCCTGGGGTGGTATTGCATACTTCCAATAAACCTGGAAGGTGGTCCTGTGACATGCATGTGTGACACTATCAAAAAGAGCAAGAAACACAAGATCACACATTCAGGTTATAAACCTGAGCACTTTATTTGGTTAAGGTGTGTAGTAGGATTGGAGATTTAGATAAAATCTGACAGGGGTCATGATAAGAAAGCTCATTCTGTGACTCCCTCTGTGGTCAGTGAGTGCTGTCGCTGCATCACTGGATGCCTAAAACTGACACCCGTCACCACCCTCTACATATTGGCTGGCATTGCCCTCCCAGACATAAGAAATGTAGCAAGTAAACAGGAAAAACTAAAGCAACTAGAGGACCCCGGACCCTCACTGTACAGCCATATCAATGTTGCCAAATGCCTCAAATCTCGTAAAAGTTTTGTGCTTGAGAGATCCCTAGACTCAATGGCAACAGCAACAAGGTTGGACATGGTGTGAACGATTCAGAAACATCAAAACAATCGGCGGCATTAGCACAGAAGTGAGAGAACATCTGCTTGCTGGCGGTGACCTAGACTGGCCAACATGGAAAAGCCTTAACTGCCTGCGCACCAGGACTGGCAGATCCAAAGTCAGCATGACCAAGTGGGGGGGATACTCTGATGACGGCGACCTGTGTGACTGCAGGGAAAGACGGACTATGGAACAACACCTGATGTGATTCCTGGAAGAAACCATGCTCCATGGAGTACCTAACCGTGGCCACCGACATAGCCATGGCCTGTACTCACCATTGGAATGGCATATGAAACTTTTGGTTTTAAGGAGCCGAGGAGAAGAACAACCTGAGCACCATGAATTACCCTGAGGTCTTTGGTGTATTCTGAATCCTTTTATTATACATCGACCCTTGATATATGAGCGGCCTGACATGGAAACAACTTGGTTTACGACCAAAATTTTTGTTTTGAATTCCGACCAACGTCTAGAGTTATGACCCGAATGTGGTCACATGTATCCGCTTGTGCGATTGTAAACAAACAGCCGAGAGCGTTCGTATGCGTCAGTCAGAGCCCATTTACGTGTGATTGTGGATGTAATTTCGGTCAGTGCAGTTATTTATATCATTTATTTCGATAATTGCTATCACAACAGCCCCAAAAAAGCTAGAAAAGAAGCTAAGGAAGGAAGGGAAGGTAACAAAGGTAAAGAAAGTGATCACAATCAAAACGAAGAAGGAAATTGTGCGGAAATATGAGAGTGGCATTCGTGTGACCAATCTCGCTAATATGTACAGCGTGTCGAAATCCACCATCTCGACAATTTTATAAAGAAAATATTTGTATAAGGAAGCTAGTGTTGCTAAAGGTGTTACTCAAATTAGTAAGTCACGATCAGCAGTGTTAGACGAGGTTGAAAAGCTATTATTAGTGTGGATAAATGAAAGGCAGATGGCAGGTGATAGCCTATCTGAGTCTATAATTTATGAAAACGCTAGGGCTATAAATGCAGATCTGTTAAAGGATAAGCCATCAAAGGCCATCAAAAAGTGATAGTGGTGAAACATTTCGTGCCAGTAAGGGGTGGTTTCACAATTTTAAAGCGAGAACTGGGATTCATACGTAGTTAGGCATGGTGAAGCAGCCAGCGCTGATAAAAGTGCTGCCGAAAATTACATACACCACTTTGAAATGATAACACAGAGAAATGGCTTTTGCTCTCATCAAGTTTTCAACTGTGATGAAACTGGGCTTTTCTGGAAGAAAATGCCCAGGAGAACATACATTACCCAGGAACTTCAGCAACTTCTGGCTGAGCAACAGAGAATGGCAGCTGAGGAGTTTTCTGAAGAGGAGGGGGAGGATCAACAATCAGTGCAGCAAATTTCCTCTTCTGAAATAAAGGGCATCATGAAAAAATGGACAGAGTTACAAACACCCAGACAGAGAAAAAGCTAATCGTTGCATTAACTTGCTTAGTGACAATGTCATGTCATACTACAGAAATGTGTTGAAGAACACAGTTGCTAGGCACTTTTTATAACTTTTTGGTTAGTACATTAGAAAAATTATTGGTGTTTTTGGTAAATTATGCACATTATACAACCCATTTTTGTTATGAAAAGGTTAAGTAAGTGTTGCTGTGGGTGGTTCAGAACGCATTATGGGTATTTCCATTATTTCTTATGGGAAAAATAGTCTTGACTTACGACCAGCCCTCGTGAACAATTTGAGTTCGTAAGTCAAGGGTCCATTGTACATGTATTAAAAAGCACTATATAAAATAATATGAGAGGTCATATTTTTGATTTTAGTTGTAATTCTTAAAATGTATTTTCTACTGTTTTGAAAAATGTTCTTAAATGGGGAAAAATGCATTTTACTTCCTGAATTCTCCTGTGCCTTTCCAAATAACTTGGAAGCTCTAGATTCAGTAAATTTAAGACTTGTTTAGTACTTTTTAAGTATATTTTATTACTTTTATAACCATCCCTGGACATCAAGAAATCACTGTGATGCTAATATGTGTTTGAACACTTCTGTCCCAAAGGGTTACCAGCAAACAATGGATATAAAGATGATTTTCAGTGAATGACATCTTTTGAGTGAAGGCTACCGGCTGTTCTTTTTATATCCTATTAAGTCTGACTCCCTATGCAGATTCCATTCCAAAGGATTTAGTCTGCTGATTCTGGGAGTAGTTTAAATTCATGCCTGACTATTTGCGTTCCTCAAATCAAGGCAACTCATCACAGGATAACTTGCACATACCAATTAGGCGATTAATAGCAGGTTTTGTTCTCAAGTATTTGAGTTCAATCCACTTAACAAAGTCTTGCTTGTGTGGAAAATCAACCAGGGCCCTTTTCATACCATAGTGTGCAGATTCTTTTATTTTCCCTAGCTGTCACTGGGACATGGTGTGCTGTGGGTATGTTGACCATTGGTCTCGGGAAGTTTAGAGGAAGTAATTAGAGATTGCGATCTTGGAAAGTCATTCAGTTTGCTGTTTTTTTCACCTTGAAACTATTTCTTTGTTCTATTAGTATGTTCTGCCTCTTTTATGCTATCTGAATAAGTATGTATGCTGCCAAGACTGTCCAGTACAGTCATGCTGATATTATTTTGGTATGCCTCATGTACTTCATTATAATCCAGAGAGCCTGACAGAAAGTCAGAAGAGATCCATTTCTTTATATATGTATTTGTGTGCTGATAGAATAGTATGTAGAATTATAGTTGCTCCATTTATGTTCATTTCATTACATTATTGAAATTTATCTTAAAACTCTGTTTTTTTGCAACTTAGTGTAAAAAGATTGCTGCATATCAAAATAAGCAGTAAGATATAAGAAGAAAATGTAAAATCTGGTTTCAGTTGCATTATATACACCATAACTCTTTTTGGCTGACTTGTGTAAAGTACAAACTGAAAAGCTAATAAGTTTGAAGACAGTATGAAAGCTCACATTTTTCCATCTGTTTCTGCATGACCTCTAACAGATGTTGCATTAATGGAAAAAGTAGCATATCAAAAACTTCAAAATCCACATGATAGAAATATTATTTGTCTGGTGTGCAATGAGGCAGGGAAAGTTTAGAGTACATTATTTTCCAATAGCATGATTTTTTAACTCTTTTAGTGTATTTGTTTTTTGAAGCTGCAGTTGTTTGTCACAAGGCAGCTAGAACCAGAGTGGGTGCTGAGAGGGACTGAACATCTTAACTAACCTGTTTTATTGCTGACTTGTAATGCTGTTTATTAGTCCCCTTTTGCAGCAGCTATGTGGAGTTCATCTCATAGTCTAAAGATATGATATCTGGCCGATTGGAATCTTTATTTTTGCATGATGTGGGTGAGTTTGGGTGTGTATTTAAACATGCCCAGTAATGATTTGGTCTGTTTCATGGCAGGTTTTTGCTTTTCGACTTGATACAGGAGTGGATTTTAATAGAAAATGGATGAATGGTTAGGAGACATCTGATCTGGTTTAGTAAAGTTGCTGCCAAGTTTAAATTATTAGTGAATTGTCTAGCAGCTTCTGGTTTGATCAAAATGTACTGCACACAAATTATGAAATTGAATTTTATCCAGTAGCTGGTTTACTTTTGAATGCTGCTTGTTATATGTTTGCTCACTGCCACTAACCCCTTTTATTACAAAATGTTATAGGTGGAAGCCAATTCATCTGAGCAGTTAATGGCAGAATGCTGTGCTCACCACCAGACATTCAATGTCTTTTGAAAGGTACTGGCTGGGCTGTGTGTGCTCGCCATGACTATTTTTGCAGGAAAACTCCAATGTGTATTAGTTTAATTTGAAAGTTTGCTAAAAATGTTTGGGAGATCAACATCAATACAAAGTAGTTAGTGAAGGACTGCACCCATATGCATCTGCAACACGGTAAAAACCAAGATAAAGATTATTACCACTCAGGGGGGGAAAAAAAGACTTTTCAGGATGCAAACTTTTGGCTGTTTAGTGTTCATCGGGATGTACTAATGAATGCTTGGTCAACTCATGTAGGCTACATGGCCTCAGCATTTTTTCTCTAACCACTTTATTATTCCGCCATGTAGTGTGCACATCTCTTTGAACAAGGCTAGCAGAGTCCAGTAAAACTGGTTTTATGTACAGTAAAGGCTACTACATGATTGGATTAATCAACTTCAAGTTTCTTTTTGAATGCCATATATGTCTCCTGTCCTCTACTATCCATCAATGGGTTTGTTTTTAAAGCATTCCATCCTCTTGACATCTTTTTTTCTGTAAGCTGTAACTGTACCTCTACTGTATCTGAGGCACAGTGGGACATCATTAAATTGGTGTGGTTAGCAATGCTGGAGTTAAGAAGATGTCAACCACAAAGGATGAAATTTTAGTCAGGTATCTTTACAAAATACTAGCATTTGGGACATGTCAGTTTTTATTTGTATGTTGACACACGGAATTCTTGTAAACTCCAATTGCCTTACTTCTAGCCACTCACAATATGTTTGCTTTTCTACAAGAGTGAGATTATGAGGTCATCTACGAGTTAAGGACTCCTTGTCTGGAAATCATACAAGAGGAACCAGCAGAGACGCAAATCATTTCAAGATTTAACTGAGTCAACACTCCCCTGAGCTACTTTAGTCACAAAGTCAACATGTGGCATTTTTGTCAGTGGAAGATGCTTGTAATTCTGCAAGTGTTTGATCTGGAAATAAAAATGCTTGTGGTCTTTATATTACAACCATGTCTTCAGTGCCAGCTCATCTAAATTATTTTTTAAGGAAAATTGGATGCTTCTATTTCTGCTATGTCAGATGCTATACAAAATACTGATTTAATGCATTAATTTGCACAATTTCCACAATCATAATTCCTTTTTAGAAGAAACTTTGATTCTTTGATAGTTTTTTGGTAGTGGTATCAAATAATGAGCCGTGAAATAGAAACAAAAGTGTCATTTGACAAGTTCATGTTTTTTATTATGAAATCTGACCAGGGTGCTGGATCTCTTTGCATTTAGTTTTCAAATGCACAATAAAGTCAAAAAGTGAGGAACACCAGAGAACATCTAAAAAATAAAACAATAAACAGCAAGAGTACCAAATGTGTGTTATACATTCATCCATACACTAATTGTAAAACCTATTTAATATAATTTCAGAGTTATGGAGACCCAGAGCCTATCCTGCATATTGATAACATTTGGTTCTGTCTCACCATAGTAGGTCACAGTATGGTGATCAACTTGTCTCCAGTCCTTGCAGAGAGTAATCTTTGAGGATAAAATAGATTCTAAATCTGGTCTTCATTGTACTCTGTTGTCTGCCGCCCTGTTAAGGTGGTATCAGTTTGTGTGTGGCATAGGTGCAGTCTTTATAATGACACAGGATTTAGTTTTGCCCTGAGTTTATTTGTTCTTTTATTCATTTATTTGTGTATGTATGTATTTGTTTATAAGTTGAATGGCTTTCATTAACAACCTAATCACACAACAACAAAATCTGAATAAATACCCTTGTGGTTTTCCCACATTTCCTCACGTGCCTATCAAAATAGGTACATTCTTTTGATCTTCTACCACATTAATCGGTATTACGGTCTGATTCTAGACTAACATGGTTGATTGGCATGCACTTCTTTTGGATATCATTAAACAGACTAAAGCAGGAGAAACATTCTTCTCACTGTGCAATATCTTAACAGGTTGCATTCTACATATGTAGAACGATTTGTAATTAATATATACATATTAACAATGGATCAAGAACTGTCAAAAAAAACAAAAAGCACCTGACATAAAATAGTTATAATAAAGCCGTATAACTGCAGGCAAGCTTAACATAAAAATTTTTTTCCTTTCTTAATGTATAAGTACTCAGATCATATGAAAAGCACCTTATGAATAAAATATATTATTATTATTATTGCCAAAACATGGTTGAACTGCACTTTACCAGGTATATCCCAGTTCATTTTTTGCTATTAAAATGTTCTGTCTGGTAGCATAGTGGTTACCACTCCTACCTGTTGGATCCAGTATCCTGGGTTTGAACTCCTGTCCAGTCAGTCTGTGTTGAGTTTGCATATTCTCACCATGGCTGTAGGGGTGAGAAGACATGCATGTTAAGTTAACTGGCAATTCCAAATTATACCAAATGTGTGTGTTTTCAATTTTACATTAACAAAAGAAAAAAAGCATTTTCTGTACCATTTGCTGTTGCTGTGATCATAGGCACTCTGCTGTAGGTGTGCACACACCTGTCCATTGTGATGCTAGAGCAGACTGTTCTCTAATATGGCAACTTGGCTAAGAGAGGTGCACAGATAACGGCGATGCGCCATACTCCCCTGAATGATTTTAGCAATATTTAAGCCGTTCAAACTGGCTTTGGCAGCACCACCTCTTTTTAGGTCTCCTGGAAATAAATTGTCTATATATCAATGAAAAAAGACGGTCTATATAAGTCCAGCAGTAAGCTGCATCCATCCATTTACAGCTCAGGCATGTGTTAAGCAGCATTGGGTGCAAAGCAGAAAACAATCCAGTGCATAATGGAGTGCATTGATGTACACACATTTACTGTATATAGGCTAATTATAGAGTCACCACTTAACCTAACCCACAGTGTCCAAAATGGCATTTTGTCAAGGATTTAAGGTCAAAGTGTATGAGGGAGCAGTGCCACATAACGCTTTCCTCCTTTAAATGGGGTATTTTACATTTGTCTGTGGGCTTGGCTATTGATGGTGTATAAAAATATTTGTGAGCAAATTCATGATGAACTCAAAATTTTAACTAGAAAATGACTCTTTCTGGCTTGTAGTGGATTTGTACTGCAACTTTTATAATGATACCGTACCATTTTCAAAGCCTGCTTAATCCTAAGCAGCGTCATGGTGGGTTAGAGCGTATCCCAGCAAGCATAGGACACACCAGGAACATCCCTGGACAGTGAAAGCAACCATACACTCGCACACACTACACACACACTAAGGCCAATTTAGTGTCATCAATCCATCTAACCTGCATGACTTTTGACTGTGGGAGGAAACTGAAGCTCCCGGAGGAAACCCATACAGGCATAGGGAAAACCAGGACATAATGCAATACCTAAGTTAAATGTAATGGGCTTATGAAAGAATTTTGAATATCTTAGTTTTTCAACCCATTATATTAAATCCTTCAAAGTCATATGTGTTCAATCTTTTCTTCTTGATTTGTACTTTTTAAATTGACTACAGGACATGGGACAATCATCTGACAAAATGCTGGACTGGTCTCCAACTGTCCAAAATGCTGGAATCTGGTAAACCGTCTCCAGTTTCATCACTTAATAATTTTGTGTTTGGAAGTGCTAATTAAAAGGTATCATTTTCAAATACTGCACGTCACACATTGGTAATAGTATGTTTATTATTCATTCCTCCGCATTGTGTAAAAGTCATCATTTTAAATATCAAGTAAGAGAAAGGGAGCCGCAGCTGGCCTAATTTTTTATTCAGCTCAAGAGTAATCCCTCTTCTTTGTTCTGTAGATCACACTCTTATAAACACTCTTATAATTTACCCCTTGGCAGTTTTACAGTGTTGACAAGAGCACGTAATGAACATGGAATCTTATTTATGAAGCATAATTGATGCATTGTCATGAGGATGACAGACAAGAATTGTTAAATCGCTTTTTTTCTGAAGCCTTGCCCCACATGAGTATTTTAGACATGTATACGTGTATCCCATTCTTATTGGTGTTAATTATTTTGTAAATATTTGAGTACAGCATATGCAGCTTGACATTGCTGTAATTTATATATTATTTTGACAAAGCATATAGTGTCTTTAATTGTGACACTAATCTCCTAGTGTCTTACTGCTATGTTACAATGCTTATTCATATATAATTGTTGGTTTATGATGTTTTTGCCTTTGGGTGATGACCTTATAAATTTCACATCTCATCCAAACAAATGAAATATCCTGTACTGTGTCAGATATTACTGGTCTTGCTTGACCTGTAAATTCATTTTACTGATCACTAACAAAGGAAAAATATAACAACTTGAAAGCCACATCCTGTTTTTTAATGGGAAAAGGTAGAAGTGTGAGCACTTGGAAATGAAAAGTTCTTTGTTACATTTATCTTTAATTACTTTGTCTTCAAAAGCAACTCTAGAGGCAATCGACCTTTCCCTGCATCTATAAGTAATGAATATCATCGATTTGATTTATACAATTGGGATCTTGAATGTAGAGATTAAAAGAAGAAAATCGGAGGCCTTATTTACACTAATATTAATATTTGTAGCAAAAGAGCACCTTACTTTCACTAAAAGTGAATGAATATAAGCTAAAAACATAACACTGAACAGAGGACACAAGTCTAATTCATTTTCTCTGTATGTCTTTTTCTCTTTAGGATTTTATTTATTACATTCTGTAGCCCCTTCTCACCACAGCTCCCTGACTACTGTGATGCAGTGATCTGTCAGTCCCTTTCCTCCAGTAAATCTTGGTCTTTGATTCTTGCAGGTGTTTCACCTTGCAGCATTTTTCTGTCTTTTCCTCATTACCCCAGGGTAGACTTCAGCTTCCTGTGAACCTTCAGTAGATGAAATGAGTGGGTGAATGCATGGCTGCTTCATTTTTCGATTTGGATTTGTTTCTTTTTAATGTGAGACTCCACATACATACAAACCTATGGAGCCCAGTACATCAAACTTCACTGCATATTAACATTTTCTTGTTTGACATGGCAAGCCATTTGTGGCTTTGAGCTTTGAGCTAACATTATTATTACTGTCAGCTTGCCGATGAAATTCCACACATCAGTGCCCATGTTCAGAAGTTCACGACAGGTCTTCAGTCCCCCTCAAGTTTACAAGTGGTAAATGTTTCCTGGTTCATATACTTTTTAACATTTTTCTCCAAGACCTCTTGATTTGTGAACTTCATTTAGTATGTGATAGCTAATATACAGGTAGCTTATTTTTTTGTATGGCACTCTTCACTTATTGCAGGCGCAGAGTACTGTCAACAAGTCTCCATTATAATACAAGTATAGATTATAATAATAACTAAATCCAGAACTGGTACACATGCAGATTTTCTAAAGCACATAGATAAGGTAGACATTGATTAAACCTAAATGTAATCCAACAATATTGGTACATTAATTGATGAACTATGGCCAGTTGACAACTGTGGAGATTAAAATCATACAAGAGAAAGTAATAAATAAAGTCACAGTTCTGGAGACCTCTGCCAAATGGCTGTCTACAAGCTCCTGGGTTATCGATAGTGGAGTCTGTGCTGTCCCATCTGATCTGATGAGATTGTCTTTCCATCTGATGATTCCAATGCTCCTTAATCTGGGGTGACTTTTCCATATGCAGAAGAGTAGCCAGGTAGTAGAGCAGTGGCACCAAGTGTCGCATCCAGTTACTGAAACAGAACAGAATAGAGGAGGGTTGGTCACAGTTTAAAAAATACTGATATGGATGTTTAATAATGCCTTAATGGTCTGCATGAACTTGTGTTACTGTATGTACATAGTTGTTGATAAAAACATTTGTGAATTACAAAAATATAAAATGGGCTTCTGTTTTATTTATGCATTAGGAGGAATTTGTGTCATTTTTTTCTCTGCATTCATGTCCATCTGTTACAGGAATGTGGTGAAAGACCACAGTATAATTTGCAGAATATCCAGTTCAAAATCCAAGATTATCTTTAACTAAACCTATCAATTTGCAGTGAAAGCTTTACACATATATGAAAAGCATGCACTTTCTGATTATTCTGGATTCTTTGTCCACCTTTATTTTCTCTTGGCCTCCTAGCATAGCATTATTATTTTCTTGTGTGGATGAAAAAAAAATTAAATGTATGAAGCATATTGTCTTAATGATGCATTTTTTGTGTAAACAGTTTAAATAAACTAGCGTTTCCTTATCAAGGCTTTGCTTTGCAGAGAGATGATGTACATTTGTTGACGTTATTTCAGTATGGTGCCTTCTGATCCTTATGTTTCCTGACCTGTCCTGTCTACATTGTGTATGTTTTTCTTTCTTAATTTTCTTCTTTTGCCACAGGGCTATGTTTCCTTTCATCCGTGCAGCTGCGTGTTGAAAATTAGTGTCCACAGTTTGTCATTATAGCTCGCTCCCCCCCAAATAAAAACTTTGTTTGCCACTGTATTGGAGCCAGTCTTAAAATGTGTTTTACAATTCAACTTCCTTTGTTATTTCCAGGCCCCCACCACCCCATACTTACAAGCTCTTGAGTTTCATTTAAGCAGAACTCGACACCACCTGCATTTTGCTGCTCAGCATACCATAACATTACAAGCTGAGTGATAAAGACATGCTTTCTTCTAGGAATCTTGCAGCTTTAATTAATAGTTAGGCTTTGGGTTTCTTATAGTGTTCCACATCTGTCAGTCAAGATGAGTCTGAGACGAAGAGCAGAAAACATGTTTACAATACGACTTTAACTTACGAATTGAGTTATTATATTATGGATAATGAGGGGAGTCCAGAAAGTGCTTTTTGAAAGAAGGTTGCCCTTTGGAATGTGATTTTGAGTTAGTCTTATTTCCACAGATGTAGCATATTCTGCCTGAATGCCTGTTTGGTAGATGTTTGACCCTAACTTAGTTGCAGTGAATAATTTTGTATGCGAGTATGACCTTTGTGGTGGCTTGGTGTACTATCCAAGATTGGTTCCTCCTTTGCAACAGATACTTTTAGAATCTGCCCACTCTCTTTGACCCAGTACAATTCAGTTTTGTTTGGGAGATTTTGTTCAGTTTAAGATTCATCTCCCAACAACTGCACCATGAGTTTGTATGTGGTATTTTGCTGTAAGGTCCGTTTTCCCATACATCATGTGGTAGAGGGGTCTTTTCATCGGATTGGCTGGCCCAGCGCTGTTTCAGCTGTGGAATGGCCAAATGGGGGTGGCAGCTTGATGAATGCTAAACAAATCCAAATTATATTATGTGATATCATCTACTGTTAAATTCTGCTCTGTACTTGTCAAATTTTTTTTTTTATACTGTATTGAGGATTTATGTTCTGTGTATTTTATTATAGTGACCCCCACTACATGCCCAACCTACCTGGAAAGGGTTCTCTCTTTGAACTGCCTTTCCCAAGGTTTCTTCCATTTTTTTCCCTAGGGTTTTTTTTTTTGGGGAGTTTTTCCCTTGTCTTCTTAGAGAGTCAAGGCTGGGGGTCTGTCAAGAGGCAGGGCCTGTTAAAGCCCGTTGCGGCACTTCTTGTGTGATTTTGGGCTATACAAAAATAAATTGTATTGTATACATGCAAGGCCGAGATTTGATAAAATGGTACATACCACCTTATAGACCGAGGTGTCTGGCGTGTTTTATCTTACTGACCAAAACCTGTTTATGTCTTTAGAGAGATTGGATGCCGAAGACTGGAGGCATTTTCAAAAACAAGTGAATAAAGTGGAGTGCTGCAAATATTTTCCTCGAAATTTCTGTTCTTATGCCACGTCTAATCAATGGGCTGGCTTAACATTAAGTACATATAGTGACTTGCAGGGAATCTGACCAATGTTATCCTTGATATAATAATGAATGTATTTTCTTAGGGTTCACCAAAGCAAAAGTGTTGTTTCCGTATGTAGCCCATAATACATACACTTTCAGCTGGAGAGTATCATTTAATTTCAAAATATCACAACAGTAGTAGACACATGTTCAATTAAAGAACCTTGGCCATTCCGCACAATCACTCCTCTGTTCTGGCTGTCATTGTTTGGCCACAACTCCTTTCCTACCTATAGTTTCTTTTCTTTATGTGCGTTCATTTTCTGTTTTAAGCATTTACATTTTGCTGAGACTGTTTTTGTTTTCCTTCATTCACCTAATGTTTTTTTAAGTCTTATGTATTTAAGAATGTCAATTTAATTTGTTCTTTGTCTTCTACTCTGTGTGCTGTGCCAAAAGGGTCAAGTCCCTCTCCCATACTGCAGCTGTAGGCCTACCTTCAGCCTGTATAAGGTCTGAGATGTCTAATCACTGCTGCTGAGGTATTAGCTTTTGCTCTTGTTTGTCTACATTTGAAATGCTCATTTCTGTTGGGTTGTGTTCCATTTTATTACACAATAGCATTTTCTGGAAGTATCTTATTTAGTAATAATACATGTGTTTTGTGTGTTGTGAATCCTCTAGTTTTATGCTTACATGTGGATTATACAACATGAGTAACTTGCTATTTTTTCCAAGAGTTTTGGTATTGCTTACTGTTGTCCAACATTGTTCATCATAGGCTTGTATAGTATCAAACTATTTTTTGTTTTTTTTAATCTACGTTCTACATTAGAACATGAGATTCAAAGTTTTTCTCAGCCATCACTACAAGCGGCATTAATAAGTAACATGTTAAAAATGACATTTTTGGGTGCACTATTTCTTTGAGTCCTAGCCACAAACCTTTTTTGTGTTTCACAGTCATACCTACCTGGTGGTTTAAAGTCTTGAATTTTGTTGACCTTACGATATACCTGTTGATCTGGTATACTTGATGAAATTCTTCTTCTCGTGTGAATTTAAAAAAAAATGTTACTAGTATGCAATAAGTCAATGGTAAACTTGCAAAAACATCTAAACATAAAATGCACATGCAGAAGGTAACTGGAAATGTGACTTTTTGTGCCTGTGTTTGTGTCTTGAAGGGGTTGTTTTTTGTATTGACGTGTACCTGACTTGTATGTAATAAGTGTGCTTGCCTGTTTAAAAATATCACCCAGAGTGCTGTGCAGTTGATGCATACAGGAAGAAGAGACTTGAAAGAGCCACGTCTTCTAGTGCTGTGCAGTGGCAGCAGGGTGGACAAGCAAATGAGTCAGAGAAAGAAACTAAACGTTTGAGTGGGGTGCGTGCCTGTTATTGAATCTGTTTGAGTATCAGACCATTAACAAGAATTTCAGCAGGTAACAGTTGCACCATAATGCATAGTTAGTGAGTAGTACATTTGTTAAAAAAACTGGTTTCACTACATAAAAACATTATACCAGTTATCTACTGAACACAAGTTTTCACTTTAGCATGATATGCATTTTTGTTTATGCTACCCACTTTAACTTGCAACCAAAGCACTGAACATTGGTACTTGACCATTAGAACTCACGCTGCTAAATTAAGGGTCAGTTTTTTTTTCCCTTCCATATTCTATGGTCATCAGGATCCTCTAAGGCCACTGATACGGACAACCATCTATGGCCTAATGGTGCATTTAATGTACAGTATGATATTGTATTAATGGTCTGTTGGTGGTGGTGTATTACTGTCATTAGGTTGTAATTAAGAATTTCGTTATACTATAAACAAGTGAAAATAAATATGAACTTGAACCTAGAATGGTTTGAACCACCTATGCAAACACAAATGAGCCACTGGACACGGCCTATAGAGTGTTGAAAAGTGGCTCTTAGTGTTTTGATAGCATGTTGACATATTTGATTTGAATGTGCAGGCTGGCTCTTGTACTGGCAGTGGTTTAGAGTTCTTCTTTTCTGTGATGTGCTTTCTACCTCCAGGGTTATCATGGTGTTTTCTCATCTGTTGCTGTCTCTTGTAGTATGTCCATTTGTAAAAGTAAGCAAACCAAGATAGGATCTCAGATTCTTGTATGTTTTGACAGCAAAGCAGTTTTTCTCCATCATAGTTCTAGACACAAACTTAGTTGGGAAAAGTTTATCTGACAATTTATCTGCCTTAATCTGATTTCTTGGCAGCTCATTCGTTTATTTACCTTTGCCCTTTAAGCAAAAGATTAAAAAGTAAAACCTTTGATTGCGAGTAGGTCTGCTTGTATAAAGTGCTTTGAGCAGCCATTGGGTTAGAATTACACATTTTATAACTGCTGAGGTACACTGTGGGCCAGTGCATTTTGACTTAAATACACTTTGTTAGTTGCCCTCCCCTGCCCCCCAACATAGCACAAATGGTTTCTCAAGTGGGTACTGTCGGTGTCTCTCAATTCTCCTGCAGATATGGGTTGAATATTGCTTTGGAGTCTGTACATTCATCTTGTGCAGGATGGGTTAATTGGTATAAATCTAAGTATTCTCTGCAGTGGTGTGACGCATCTATGCCTAAATATGCCAAGATAGGTCCACCCCTATGTGACCCTTATTTGAATTAGAGGATCATAAAATAGATGTGTGGATGACTAACACTTTCCAGTTTATTCAGAAATATACAAAGGTGGGATGTGTGTTTTGTTTTTGACATTTGTTGTTTCAGGTGTGTGATCACAAGATGTTTGTTGCAGATAATAATTTTTTGTTAACCTAATAAATTCTCAAACGAGGCTTAAATTAAGACATAAGTGTATTCGACTTCTAAGCCTATTGTGATAAACTATAAATAAACTTTAAAGAAATTATCATTAAAATAAACTGATAAAAACTTCCACACACATCCAGGCAATTTCACAACGTTTTATATAATATTCAAAGTGGATTATCATTAATAGATAATCTAATCCCATCTCTAATCTAGAGATAATCAGTCAAATGTACTTTTGAAGTATTTAAAATCTTTTATACATTACATCCCAGTTTTTAACTCTTTTGAGTGTTACTGTCATATTGTCTTTTGAGCTTTCTGTAGACAGTTCCTAGCGGTAGTAACATCACTGTGGTATTGATGAGAACTGTAGGAATCCAAAGTGGAGACTATAAGGTCAAAGGGGAAGGTTACTAGGTGCTGTGGATCAGTTCTGTTGATTTCTGAGAATCTGAAGCTGTAAATTTACATTGGCAGTTATTTTAGAATTGATGCCATTCATTTGCTGATTGTTGTATCCTGGGATGAAAACACTGCTGTCTTCTCAATATATCCATTATATGTATGTTGCTGCATAAAGATAGATAAATGGGGGAAAAAAGTAAAGAATGTGCTTTCATATACACAGCAGTTTTACCACCTGAATTATTCAAAAAAGTTGTTTTTGGATTAGAGAGCAAGGTGGAATTTAACAGATTGATAATTTTGGGCTTCAGATGTGCAAGCAGGGCAAACGTTAATCTTCTGCAGTTGTCTTAGTTAATAGTGGTGGCAGAGGAAGCATGTGAAAAGTATTATCAAAGTTTTCATTTTCAAGTGGCAGGAAGAAAGCATGTGACAAGGTTACTTGAGTGTCTGTCAACAAATGTCTGTCTCCTTCCCACCACCACTTCAGATGGATCACAAGAAAATGCATTTTGTTAGAATGTTTAATGAGCATATTTATGAAGATTTTTTTTTTCCTTCTTCTTGTGTTGGCAGTTTATTGTATAAATCTGTGGCAGGCTGTATTCAGACAGATTATTGTCACCTTAGTATAATGTAATGTTTCCAGCAATGTTTATTTTACACTCTCTATATATATATATATATATATATATGTATATATGTATGTGTATATATGTGTATATGTGTGTATATATATGTATATATATATGTATATATATATGTATATATATATGTATATATATGTGTGTATATATATATGTATATATATATGTATATATGTATATGTATATATGTATATATGTATATATATATATATGTATATATATATATAATTGTATATGTTTTATATTGTATATGTATCTGGTGAGTGAGTGAGTGTGTGTGTGTGCGTGTATAACAAAAAATAGATATGTGTGTTTGTGTGACGGACTGGTTTCTCTGCATTGCATCTGATTCCAATGCTTGGAGGGATAGCCTCCTGCAGCTTAGGGATGCTCCAATCAGTTTTTTTTTTTCTTTTTCTTTTTAAAGACCGATACCGATCAGTGAATTCCTGTTACTCGATTTGCCGATTCCAATTTTTTTTCTTTATTCCTTTAAAATACTTTGTGTCCTGTTTTAAAGTGTATTTTTGTAATGAACTTATAGACGACTGGTGTTAACTGTTCATTTTTTATTAACAAAATGAAATTCTGTAGGCTTATTGTTCAGTGACAATAAAATACTAAAATAAAATATTATTCCTTAATGTACATACTTAAACTAATAAAATATGTACAATAATCTTTATCCATGATACATAAGGCATAAGAGAATAAAAAAACTTCTCATAATTACAAGCTGTCTTATTCTTAGTTTATTTTTGTAATGTATCTATCTGAAACAAGGCTTAGTTAAAAAAAAAATACTTTTCACCATTTCTCAAACAACAAAAATATATTCTCACACAATCAATTGATATTGGCAGTTAAGCCCTGCTTAAATGTAAATATACATGCAGTTGTACATTTTACTCTTTTTAAATCATTAATTGCACTACAGGGTTTCACTTTTAAAATATACATTTACTATATTTATATAGGTGTTTTTGGTTTTTTTTTTTTTTTCTCCAGTGTATCAACTAGACATTTGTAATTCCTGATGTGTAATTATAAGATATGGATTACCATTTTAATTATGTAGTACTTGTTTTTTTTCAAAACTTATGCTGTATGACAGACAGCAACTAATAATAAACAATTAAAAGTGTAAGCTGCTGTATTTTACACAAGCTTTCTGTTCAAACTTAAGCAGTGCCTGTTTTAATTTAAAGGACAGAATAAACAGGCTTGAATTCCTTAAAGTAGCTTTTCTTGCCGTTTCTCTAGTTGCACAGGATGACTTCTCTCATTACTTTTTTTCAGTTTATTACTCCACTTTCTTTAACTTAAAGGCTGATATACCAATCGCCTCTCATTCACTGATAAAACAAGCTTACAATCCCTGCTCTTTGTTTACATTGCAGGAAGTTTGCTGCAAAAGAGGAAAAAGATTTTTGCTGATTCAACTACCGTAATACCTTGCGTAAAGGAGCACTCCAACTAAATTATTGCAAAGCTTAGAAAAGCAAAGTCTGAAAGTATTGTTTTCTTGTGATCAGCCTTTTACCGATCATAGAGTCTCTTTTTAGTGAAAATCATCTCATTTTGATTAGTGGCTGATTGATCAGAGCATCCCTATCAGGTTAAAATTCTATCACAAGTGGGTATTGTGTAATTTGTGTCTTGATTTGTAAGAGAACACTTTCTGCATCCTCTGACAATGAATAATGAATTAAACTAGCATGGGTTAATTTAATTCGACCACCCTAACAATAAGTTCACAGCTGTTGGATTTACAGTGAGTGCTAACAAAACATTTTATGCCTTCAATCCAATTACTAAATTTATCACACAAATACTTTAAAATAGTAAAACCAAAAATCAATATTTTTTAAATGCAAGAAAATAATTTTCAGTAGAATAGTGCTGGCAGGAAATACATTTTTTAACCCTTTATTGTACTCTCGATTAGCTTGTGTTGTTTTATTTCAACCAAACTCTATTTCATTTTTTGGTTCCCTTCTTGAAATTTTTTAAACCCATCTTTTAGAGAAGCAGAAGGTTTAGTCTGTAGCATTTTAATATTGTAAAGAACTTTCTGCGTTTTATAATTCAACTAAGGTAGTTCTCATGCTTTTTGATATTGTTGGTAAAATAAGGGTGGTCTTAAATCTGCACAGTTTTTGGGGGGAGATTGTTTCTTCACTTTTGAATACCAAGTCGTAATCCTTCATTTTATAAATTAGTAGACAGGTGCAAAGGGTAAAAGTAGAAGTCATATGAGATGACAGAATAGCTTTTCTCCTGATAGATAATTTTAAACTAAACAGCTATAAATGTTCTGTCACTATGCTTAATTACAAAAGTAATCCCAAATTACACATTTAAAGTTCTAAATAAATAGAAACTGGCAGCTGCCCTGGCACTGTGTGAAAGAACATTATTGTATTGTGTTTACAAAT
>NC_053169.1:18970024-19160024 GCF_016835505.1 Polypterus senegalus | reverse complement strand
AAATACAATGATACCTTTTATTGGCTAACTGAACAGATTGCAATATGCAAGCATTCGAGGCAGCAAGGGCCCCTTTTTCAGGCAAGATGTAATCACTGCATCCGTAATACAATTTTTATAAATGTTAATGGTAATATGGTAATCTAATATATAATAAAATGCTAAGGTCTGTGTGTTTGGTACATTCGAGCAATCTGATTTGTCACTTTGGCTTTGGTGCCATAATCAAAAGAGGACGTGCAAGTGTGAGACACAAAAGGAGGAGAAAAGGCATAGGAGGCATGCTGAGAGTCACCTTCGAGGATGGAAAGTATAAAAGCGGACAGGAGACCAGCAAGGCAGAGGCAGGGACAGAGTCTGAAAAGCAGTATTTACGTAAATGCGCTTGAGAAAGGAAGTCCCAGTCGAGAGATTCGGAAGCAAAAAGGGGAAAGGTGGTGTAGGTACACATAGAGCAAGAGATATCGCATCCATCCATCCATTATCCAACCTACTCAGATTTTTAAAAATGTATTCTAATACATGTCTTCAACAGGTAACGTTGCTAGTGTCTTTATACAGTACTGTATATACAGTATGTAGCAACTATCATACATAATTGCATTGTAAAGAACAGTAAATACAATAATGCAACAAATATAAAATCAAAAGTAGTTAAAGCCAAAATTAAACAAATAAACAAATTATAAACAATGAAAAAGTCAAACCAAAAAAATTAGGATTTTAAATTATACTTAAAACTATAAAGAGTACTAGAGTTTCCTAATTGCAGGTAAAACACTCCTTAAAATCGGAGCATAACAAGCAAATACAGTCTCTGTCCTACATTTACAACAGTTGCTACAAAAAGCAGGTCAGTCAGCCTAACAAGGTTATCCTTCCTGTTCACCTAGAACCCCTACCCCTAATCGTATTTCTTGTTTCTATAACTTGTTGTATGAAAGAGAAAAAAAAAATTCCAAGTATTTGCTCGAAATCTGTATTTTAGTTTCCAGCCATCCCCTGTGTTTTTGTTGTATTTATTTTAACAATGGGGGTCCACTGTACTATTTTCCTTCATAAGTTTCAACGCTTCAGACATTTTACTACTTAATCTCCTTTTGCTTAAAGTGGAAAGTTCAGTCTCTCCTCTTAGCTCATAGGCCTCATTCCTGGAATCAGCCTAGTCACTGTTCTGTGTACTTTCTCTAGCTCTTTCCCTTGTTACTCCGTTTTTTTTAAATATGAGACCAAAACTGTACACCATACTCAAGGTGAGGCCTCACTAGAGCATTACAGAACTTGAGCATAACATTCCTTGTCTTATACTCTGCACGTTGTGATATATAATCTAATATCATGTTCCTCATCTTGATGTCTTCTGTACGCTGTAGGCAGTTTTGAGTTCATTATGACTCCTAGATCCTTGTTTATAAGTTGTACTTTCATGTTTCAGAATTCCTGTTGTGTGTTAAAATCTTAGAATGCCTGTTTTCTTTTATTATATTGACTTATATTTACTTCCGACAAGTTTTGTCTGCCACATATCTGCCCATGCTTGTATTCTGCCCTGATCCCTATGACAATTTAGCCGATTCTCCATTGTCTTCCCTTCCACCTACTTTTGTGACATCTGCAAACTTAACCTGCTAATTGATTATGTTCATTTCCAGATTATTGTATGTGTATTAAAAAAATTGAATTTTGCACAGTTTACATTTTAAAATCCCAAACATCTGGCCATGTGTTTGCTGTGTCTGTATTTTGTGTCCATAGGTCATATATTTACACCAAGCCATCTCTAATCCCTGTACTTTTAAAATAATGTCTTATAAAAGCGCTGTTGTTGCTAAACTGTTAACAGTACGCAATGTATTGGTTAAAAGTGGATGTTTTCAGTGTAGTAGAGTCATTCCAGCAAAGTAAAATAAATGTTAGGGAAAAAAAAAATAAGTGTCACATGCTAAATACAGGAATGGCAAACATTTCTGAGTTCAGTAAAGCAGATGGAGGCCTACAGCTTTGATTTAAATGTTAGGACAAAAGAAGAAAATTACAAAACCAAAGTAAACCTGGAATGAAGATTACTTCCATCCCTTAGGTTAATGAATCTTCTAAAGCCACAAGACTCCGTTTTTTTTTCTATTTGACTGCTGTTTTGCATTCAAACTGTCTGATTTCTTTGAACAATGACTTAATTCCACAACAATTTACTTTCCAACTTTCATATCGTAAAACAGTCTGTAACCCTTGTGGGCAAATTGCAACAAAGCATCCAGCAGTTTGAGTCTTTGCTTTTGTTATTATTTAAAGTCTACCTACATGGAACCAAATGTAGAATGAAATCTTGTGCAATATACAGTTCACCGGCTAAAAATCCTTTTTTTTTTTTTTTCTTCTTCCTGAAATGAGAGCTAATAGAATTTGTTTTAATAGGAAAAGAAGAGTGCAGGGCTCAATAAAGCAGGCGTGAGTTGTTGGCTGCTGCTTAAAGAAAAAAAAAAATCTTCTTAATTAATGTAGTTGGCAGCATTTAATTAGAAGTCTTGACCCATTCCTGTTGTTGACCTTCTCCTTTTGGTTCGATAAAATGGACCTTATATTTATTTTGTTCCTTGTTTTAAAACCAAGTGAATGCTAAAATGTAACTGAGCAAATCTGCACATGGCTATCTGGCATGGTGACTGGTACTGCTTTTTTTTAATTACTTGACTGTTCTGTTGGTTGTGTGTACCCTACTAGTTATTATCCCTAAATTGGGTATGCCCTTTTGTCTTGTTAAACAGCTCAGTTTACGATTTTTTTTTCATAGAAATATTCCCTGAAAATTTTCAACACCATAGTCAAAAGCCTCTTCTCCCAGGCTACATTAATAGATTGTAGGGTTCATTGGCCTACTATTGTTTGTCCCGGTAAAACTGAGTTATTCCGTTTTACTAATCTCTCTCTAAATTGTTGTTTTTCCATTTTAACTTGCTTTTATAGTTTTAGGTGTTATCCATTTTCAAAGGTACTCCTTTTAATATAGAATTTATTGCCTGTAAGTATTTCATTCACAAAGGGCTTTGTACAGATGCTGAGAGTATGGTGCACATTGTATTTTTCTCAAAGATTTCACCTTTAGGGGTCCCCAATATTGGGATGAAGTGAATATCCATCAAAAATCAGTCAGATACCCTTCTCACTCATAAACTAAATACACAAACCTGCAACACAAGCATTCTAAGACTACTGTATCGGAAATGAGTATCAAGTACCTGAGAGTCAAGTACTGTTTGAGTACAATGTAAAGTTCACCGTACATACCCTAACCTTACTGTGAATTGGTAAGGAAAATAACTTCTGAACTAGTTTATATAAATTATAGAAGAAAGTGTCATTGTGCCTTTCCTTCATTCTAAGTACCTGGTAAAATGGCAACGTGAAAGGGAAAAAAGCTAACGTTCCATCAGTATTTTAGTCCCTGGGGAGAGTTCTCTATTAATGTTTAAATAGAGCCATTGCAGTCACCCAGCACATAACTAGAACCTTTTAAAAGACACTAATTACCTTGAGGCAACTATAAAGGCAAAGTAAATCAAAAGAAAGTCTGTGATTGATAAGTCAAACCTAATCATGAAATTTCTTGGGTGGTCCCAGGAACATTTGGTCATTTTGCACATAATGGAAACAATGGAAGGGAAACATTAGCCTGTTTCATAGTTCTAGTAAAATGGGCCAATGAGTTACATAATTTGGCCTTGAAATAACAAGAATTCTGGTGTTTTTAGACTTATATGTGGCAAACAACAAACACAGGACTTCGTTGAGGTTGGTATTTGCATCTTTTTAAGCAAGTCTCCCAGTGTAAAAGATAAACAGAAAGTGGATAGGTGCCCAGTGTCATCAGTCCATTTAACTGTGAAGTATTTTGTTGTAATGGATTCTGGTCAGGACTCTGGTAGTATCATTTTGCTCCTGGAAGTGAGAGAATATTGGCAGATTTGATGTAAAAAAAAAAACTGTCTTTCATGTCATTAGGTTTCTTAAAGCTGCCATGGACACAGCAAAGGTGAGATGTGCACACGCTACCAAGAAGGTCTCAACTTGGATGTGAAGCATGTTTTCATTTACAGATGAATTTAAAAAAAGTAAAATGGCATGACTTTCACATCTTACATTTTCTTTGGTGATTATTGTTTTTTTGTATTTCTTACAAGAATAGCATTACCATAAAGACCATGCTTAAAAAAAAAAAAAAATGAAACTTACAGCTGCAGTAGATGGGCAATCCAAAAGTAAAGGGTGAGAAAAATTCTCATTATTAGGCAGCTATTCACAACACTCGACAGACTGTGCTCTTCAACAGGATGCCCTCTGCTGCTAGGTTTTATATATATATATATATATATATATATATATATATATATATATATATATATATATATATATATATATATATATATATATATAAACACTGCAGCAGCTACCCTCAATTGCCCCTAATTGCCCATTTTGCCTATTTCAATGACTGCCTTTGGGCACAAATCTAAACAAACCATAAATCATGCCAGTTTCCGCCAGTCAACTTGTAGGGCCTGGCAGTGTGGCTTGGACTCTGCATGATGTGGCCCTACAGCATGGTTGAGTTTATTTATCTTCTGAGATGAATTAGACAGTTTGTTGTACAAGGAGAGCTTGTCTCATGAATCTGAGAATAAGTTTTGTGTATAAACTGTAGCCAATTGCCTTCAGGTCAAAGGTTAAAAACACTTCAGTCATTTGGACTGTTAATGGCAGTCTCTTTCTCATTATTGGCTGTAGCTTGTCTGGGACTCTGTTCATTGTTTTATGGCTCGAACATTTTGTGCATTTTTCTAAAGCATTTAACCTCGGTCTAGAATGAGGCCTGTTGTTTGTTCTTTCCCTAAATAATGGAGGGAGTTTTTGAAAATCCACTCTTGCTGATTAGACCAGGCATTAACACATTCTTTACCACATCGCACAAAGATTTTCAGAATTTCTACTCTGAATTCTTAACGTTTTAGGCAGCTGTCTCTTATTAGGACATGTAGCATGCACACAATCTCAGCAGCCCTTGTTATTTCAGTAGTTTTGATATAGTTGTGTTCACTTGACCTGTCACCAAATTACATGTCTCTGGTTTATTACTTTCCCTTCAAGCTTTTGTCAGGTTTGTCATCTCATCCTTATTTAATACCACGTTGCACTCAAATTCAGCAACATAATTGCTTTCAATCCTTTTGGGCTTCCCTAACCTTTCTGCCATATACAAAAAAAAAGAAATATTAGAGCCTTTAATGTTCCTAGCACAAAATCTGAATTCTTTTCCAAAGCTCGTGAGGTCATGCCAAATACAGTAACTGGTTCTTCAGCTCGGCCCTGGGGTAAGGCTGTGGGCTGCTTTCTCAAAGGCCCTTGTTTAATAAGACACCGTGGCACACTGTTAAGTCAGAAATGCCTGAGTGTTAGTGTTTTATTCTTTTCAAAACATAGCAAATTTATGTTTAATTATAAAAGGCTGTATGGCTTTCATATTATGGAGCATTTTCTTTGATAGAATATTTGATTTGTATGCTGGTTCAAACTGAAACTATACTAGCAACTGTACTGCTACACATATTTTGAGCTGAGGTCTTAACAAAGAGGTTTGGTTTTTTCACTGATAAGCCTTAGAAGCAAACTGATAATAAATTAGTTTAGATTTGATAAACTCTATAAACCCCATTCAGATGCATATACAGTATTCAGAATTCAGATGCATATAACAGGAGAAACATTAAAAAAAACGAGGATACAGACTAACAGGACAGGAAGAGCAGCCTATCGATCAATCAATTGATAAATAAAAATGAATAATATATATTGCTGAGATATTTCAAAAAGAACTTGAGTACATAGTGTGGAAGCATTGAATTGCCTGATAACAGTTGTCAGGAAAGACCCCCAGAGGTGCTTGTTAACACACCATGGTGAAATGAACCAGTGGCTAAAAGTGCTACAAGAGAGTGCCTCCTAAAGGGGGTGGAGGGAACTTTTCATGGTGGCTTCCAGTTTTGCCACCATCTTCCAAGGTTTGCCCTGTGATGGAGCAGCCTTTTCTGATATTTTTGTTCAGGCATCCTGCTTCTTTTGAGCTTTCTGAAATTTAAAACAGGGATGTCGAACTCCAGTCATGGAAAACATCAGTCACAAGTTTCTGCTCCAGCTTCTTTCTTAATTAGCAGCCAATTATGAAACTCTTAGAATGTACTTCATGCCTCTATTATTAAAAAAATAAAAAAAAATCTTGGAAGGAGACAAGACATGATTGTCTCAGAGACACTTTCATGTCCCGTGAGATGAGTCTTCGTGCCAAGCGATGTAACCACGCCTGGGGCTGGAAGCCCCGCGAGATAAGAGCTTATGCAAAGAAATTTGGAAAAGTCCTTCGTGGTTATGTCAGGCATATTTCTTGTAGAGAGAAAGAAACGATATTCACTCACACTCATATGTTGCATTGTCATGTTGTAATTCCAAACATGGAATCAAAATTCAATACGATATCAATGAAAAGGTAAAAGCGAAAAGAGGTTGAATATATGGACATACATGATATGACACAAATGTGTTGCTCAAAATGCAGATCACACGACACAGCAGCTGATTGTGCAAAGAGGAGGTAAAAAAAAAAACCTGTTCCTCCCATTGTATTGCCGTTTAAGAGTGGGTGTCTCCTTGGGGTGCGTTCAGCCCCAAGCCCCACCCCTAACATGAGTGGCAGAGACGCAAAGTTAATGACGTGTAGCGCAGGCAAGTTTTTTGGGCAAGCGCAGCGAAATTAGTTTTCCTTAATTTAATTAATGTGCAGTATTAGTTACATTGATTGCATATTTTGGTCTTATTGTAATGTCGTTAAGTATGTAATAAAAATTTGTCTTTCGTGTAGGAAAGGTGGACTGCCATTTCATTTCTGGGTACCTGAAGAAAGCTTTTTAATTTTGAAGGATGCTTAATTGAAAGTAGTGGATGTGCTTGCGTTGGGATTACAACACTAGCATATTTTATTTCTGCAGCTTTTATAATTATAGTTCTTCTCAGATTCCAGTTTATATTTAAAATGTATTATTTTGAGTAGACATTTTCCTTTTATTACTACAGCTGAATAAGGCCAGCTGGAACAGATGTGATTGTGCCATCATTAACTATGAAGGCTCATTATATGGATTATGTACTGTGCATTGTCTGTTATTATCTGTAATTTTATTTCCTTTTCATCCTTTTCAAGAGGGTGTTGTCAAATGTTGATTATTACTTGATTCTAATCCTGGAGTCGTCTTAATCCGGTGACATCCTAAGTGACTTTAGTGCGCAAGGTACTGAGCGTTTTCATTGTTACTTTCACCTGCCAATCATTTGGAGGCCGCCAGTTAGGCGGGAAGGTTTGGGCTGGTGGCTTATCGAAGTAAAGATACTCTTGGAAAGTCTGAACCCTGTAAATATGTTGTATGAAGGTTTCAGATTAGGTCAGATTGGTCTCGGACCACCTTCACTCTGTTTTTGTTTGGGCTTATTTAGAACCCAAGAATGAAATTTATGCCTGACCTATGCTGAAGTGAACTATTCCCCTACTTAGCCATCAGAATGTTTTTCAGCCATTTCTGCAGTTTTAATCTATTACTGACTTTCAACATTTCATGAATCTGAATTAACACAACTTTTGTTTTTAAAAGCATTTAAAAAAATTTTTGTCATGTGTACAGAGTGCAGTGAAATTCCTACTTACATGTGCTAATGAATATGCAACACGTAGCCACTCTCTGGTGCCATGATTAATGTGTAGAACTATTTATCACTTTGTTACAATTGCCTGCAATGGCATGATCATAGTCCTGTGCTACACTGTATTTGTGATAAGTTGGAAGACATACATAAGTTCCGATAATGATATCTGTGACAATGTGCTACAATATTCCCAGTAACATAACTTGCTCTTTGGTTTAATCGAGGAAAAATGCTAAATAAGTTAGGAGGCACAGCCCGTTCTCTCTAACCTCCACAGGCAAAGTGCATTTTGCTTAAATTAGATCAGCTGTCTTCCTTTATAAAGGTTGTCATTTTACACAAACATAGATTTGTCAAAGGTAGCTGTCATTGTGCCTATGTATACATCATTAAATTAATGATTAACTGGCAGTTTTTTTAAAATGTCCGTTTGTAAAATTTTTCACCTTTTATATACCAAGGTATTTTTACATCCTGATTTGCAGCATGAATCTTAAATGATAAAACAAAAGGGAGAAATTAAAGGCTCAATAAGTTAAGAGGAAAGGTTCTACTATTTTACCTTAAGACTTACAGTTGAAATGCTCTGTAAATGATTATGAGCAAACTCAGATAAATTGTGCTCTGACTTTAAAGTACAGAGCTGAACCTGTGTGGCCGGCATTTGTAGGGTCAATTAGTGAAAGTGTTTTCGGTCAATAGGTGAAGTGCCTTTTGTAATCCAGGTGTTTCAAGCGGAATCCTTCAAAGGCAGCTTCTCACTAGAAATAGTCAGAAACATGACTTTTTAAAAGTGTTCCCTTTTATTCAGATTAGTTTCAAGTGTATGGTGCTTAAAAGCAGTTGTCTTTGGTCACCTGGGAGTGCTTTCTGGGAGCTTAGTAGTTTTGTGTGTCCTGCATGAAGTTAAAACTCTGGTGAGGCTTCAGATTAAAATGGCCTTAGGATATTGAAGCACTCATACTTGATTGTAAGGGCTTTCAAAATGTTGGTGTATTGCAGAATAAAAACAGAGGCATTGTTTTAGCGGAGTAGGACTTCTTCTTCATTTATGTAATCCAGTTAAAAACTCCCTGTATGTGTTTTGCTGTCCTAGGAAACATTTTTAATTACCTTCATTAGTCCACAGGTAATCGTATCAGTCCATATTCAGCTGACTGCAATGCATCCTTTCATCCATCCATTAATATGGATACAGATTAGGGTTTTAATGGCTAAACCCACCCTAATGTATGCTGTTTTGTTACTCATTCATAATTTGTCAGTGTATTGTCTTTTTTTCTTGAAATCTGTGTACTGTTGTGCTTTTTATATTTGCACTTATATTCTCTGTGTAACGTTTTATTGTTGATGATAGCTGGTGGAATGAGCTGCCCACTTCCATCTAGACTGCAGGCTGCCTCACTGTATAAGAAGCACACAAAGATACTTTTGTTCCATTAATATCTGTGTAACTGTAATGACTATGATGCGAGGGTCTTAGTAGCTAAGAAAAAAGTAGCTTGTCTTGTGTCATTCTGTTTGGTTTAGTGCTTTTCACTTGTGATTATCAATTTTGTAACCTTTTCCTGTGGCACTTGTTTCATAACAGTCCCCCAGACTGATGGTGCTTGATAATGATGTCCTTTTTTTGTAAGTCTTTTTGGGTAAAAGCATTTGCTAAGCGAGTCCATGTAAAATGTAAATGTAATTTTTGTTCCATTCTAATTATTTTGATTTTCTTGTGTAAATTGAAAGAGAAGGTTGCTGTTCTATTAGTCTGAGAGTTGGCCTAGTCCAGTTCATTATGGTGTGTAAGCTTCCTTTGGGGTACAGTACCGATTTTTCTTTTTCTTTTTTTAAACTTGCCTGATTTGAAATTCAACTGTATGTGACAAAAAGGCACATTTTATATTAAATATGGTAGTGTAGTAGATAGCATCCCTTCATTATATAAAGCACAAGGTTAACCTCTCTCTGCTTGTTCACTGGTTAATGAGGTGTCATTCTACAAGTACCAGGATACTCCCCTCTTTTTCTCCCATTCACAGCACCTGTGTGGATGTCAAATGCTTACCCTGTTGTTCATTTTTCGTCTTGCACAGGCTACTTCAAAAATATTTAGTTTTATTGTATTGCAGTTGAGCTTTTGATAATGTCATAAAAATCGATTGGTTTATAAATATCATGTAGAGTGTAAGGAAGAAAATGCATTAAATATTTAAAAACGCATTTCTCTGACCATGATAAAATGCCATTAGGGTATCACATTTATTATTCATGCATCATCTCTTTGTTCTTCCTGTCAACATCAAGCCATTCATAAAGATTAAGCATTAATATAATAGCAGGTGTGGAGGGTTCTTTTCTGATAGAAACATTGAACTCCTGTACAATTTACATTAAAGAAGCCTATTTAGGAAGATACACTGAGTGACCACATTATTAAGTGCAGCAAGCCTTCCCATATGATTCTGCCTTCAATGAAACATGCACATAAAAATGTTTAAAGCAGATGCATGAGCCATAGGTGCCAACGTGAGTCTGTACTACATGAAGAAAACTTGGTAAGGCTGTAGATTTCAATGGTGACGGGCAACTGACACACCAGAATAGGCCTCATCCACATGTATCCGGGATTTTTTTTAAAGCAAGCGTTTTTCCTCCTTCGATTTTTATAGCAAATTCTGTGCACACAGTTTTTTAAAGAAATCTCCATCTACATAAAAATTCAATAATCCATTGTTAAGAGCACAAAACAGGCATAGATAGTAAAGGGAATGTCATCTAGATTAATGTCCATCATCCCTTTTTTCAAATGTGTGTTCAGCAAGGAGTTTGTGAAAATACTGCGTCATAAGCACTACTTGGCCATTTCACTGCAACATCAATCAATAAATAAATACTTGTAATCATGGGTGGCTTGTATGTTAGGATAAAACCTTGCCTTTCTGTTGAAATAATCCATGGAATTTGTGGATGGCTGCTTTGTGTTGGATGTGGCAATGACCTCAGTAGCGCATTCTGATGCTTCTGCTGCTCAATATAGTGATTAGGTAATTGTACATTTAAATGTAGACATGTAAAAAGTCCCGTTTAACAAGGTTAACACCAGCACTACTTGAAGCATGCTCTGACATCAAGCAAAGAAGATAGTGGTGCAAAGGGAAACTGGAGGGGTTTTTAAACATCATTTAGCAAAGCTCTTTGTTTTCTGGCACCTAGAACACAGTTTGCATGTGGACGAAAGGCCAAAACACATAAAAAAAGCTAAGTTTTAAAAAATACCCAGGTACATGTGAACAGGGAGATAGCACTTCTGTTGGTATTTTATTGTTCTGTGGTGTCATGGGTTTGTAAGAATTTGGCATGACCTCCAGCATCTAGCCATATGTTCTTGGGTCAGAATTTGACTTTTCATGGACTTAGGAGATGGAAACTGACAAACAGAGCATGGTAATAGATAGAATGATGTCTGTCAGCTAATGAATACGTACAACAGACTGTTGGTGATGGTGTAAAGGTGTAGCGCAATGGTTCTCAATGTTCAGTCCTCGGGGACCTGGTGGGTGCAGATTTTTGTTCCAACCAGTTTCTGAATCAGCCAGTCATTGTTATGAGCCTTTAATTGATCTCATTATTTAATCAGCTGGCCCATTTTTTCCCTTTAGTTCGCATTCAGATAAGGGAAGTAGTGTGAGATTTGCTGTTACGGAAAACATACAAATGTGTCTTAATTTCCTATATCTCTAAATGCTTATGTTGTTTTTTTTTAATTCACTTTTTCTGCAGTGTTTGCATTCTTAGTTGTATCTGAATACAGACAATGTTGAGCAGAGCAGGCAGGAGCACAAATGGTTCTGAAACTATTTCAGTGTTAAAAAAAAAAAAGAAACTTGTGTGCTTATTAGAAAATATTTGTCTAAATAACCTAAACATTTAAAAAAGTAAATCTTCTCCATCTAACATATTTCAATTCCTACTTCATTCAATAAAAATATAACAAAACCAGTTTGTAATTTCCAGGTTGTTGTAAAAAAAAAAACATAGAAACTAGGTTAAATTGAGGTTGGAGTCTGATTGAGAAGAAATGCATTGGGACAAAAACCTGCAGCCAGAGGGAGCCCAGAGGACTGAACTTTGAGAACTACAGATGTAGAGCAGTTATTCTCAACCTTAATTACAGATCCACTAGTGTACCATTTGAATATGTGTGGCCCCCACGCCACCTCCACTGGCCACGAAATCCACCCTCTTGAAGTTTTAGTTCACTCTTGATAGAGGTGCTTGTTTTTGAATGTACTCTTAAAGCTTTCCTCTACCAATGCTATTTTACACTGCCTGTGTTTTATAAAAAAAATAATACACAAATAGTACTCCATTTCAAAAACAGACCTTATGTTTTATTAAATACTTTTTTTTTTTTACTTGTGCTTGAGTTTTTTTTTTTTATCCTAACATAAAAAGAATAGACTTTTTTTAGATATAAATAATACCCAGTTATTACTAAAACTCAGAATTTGTTACCGCAGATATTTCTGATAAAAGCAAAAGCTCCTCACCACTCCAGCATTACTTTTTAAATTAAGCATAAAATAAATATTTAGAATATAAGTTAAAAGTAATTTTTAAAATGTATAATTATTTGCTGCAGAAGGTTTTTCATAACGTAATCACAGAAGTAGGCAGCAAAAGCCTCATTTAACACGAGTGGAAATGCAAATATATTTTCTATCCACATACTACAATAAAGTTGTCGGAAAAGATGAAAGCGTTATCTAGGGCAAAGGCAGCAGTCACATAAGTTGTTGGAGGGCAGCCAGCCTTTGACACCTGTGTAGCTTTAAAAATTGAGTTTGGTGATGATAGCTGAATGTGTAAAGTTGATCTATCATGCCTTGAGTAAAACTGTCGCATCTTCATGCTAAAACACTGAAATTCTTTATGCCAGTGTGGCGTGCCACCTTATTTTTACTTTCTTTTTCTTGTTGTTCATTACAAGTCTCCTTTTCTATTTAAACCAATGTTCTAACCAAACCACCTGTCTGTGAAAATACTTTAAATGGGGAATCTTTGAGAAAACTGCCATTGTGCAACGTACAGTATGTAATGTGTTTTGAATATTGATGAGGAGGGCCACTTTGAGAAGATCCCAAGTTTGACACCCAGGCTGTTACTTAAATCACTGAAAATTTAAGCATTTGTGCTGACATTTTATAATTATTTTCAGTCATCTTGCAACTTTCTTGGAAGTTCCTGGGGCCTAATAGTGGGCTGTGGCATCCTGGTTGAGATGTGTATAGTGTGTGTTACATGATCATACCTACGATCAGGGCCGTGGAGTTGATGTATAAAACCCCAAACTCCTCTATTTGTAATTAGACTCATATATTTACAACTTTGATTGAAAGCACACAGCATACAAGGCACTTTATCACTGCCAGCATTGAATCATCAAGCTACTTTTTAGCACCCTAACCCTGTTAAAATTTAGGTTTAAAGCCTGTAGAAATGTTGTGTCTTATAAACACTGAGTAAAATTAAACATAAGACTACATTTATAAAATTAAAAAAGCAGCTATATTTTTTATCAGTAGTCTAGAGGAAAAAATAGTTTAATTGAATCCGTATATATGAAATTGAAAGTTTTAACAAATTGTATAACAATTTACATTTTAATCAATGTTGGAGTCCGTACAGGAACCCAGTAATCGCTTCTGATTCCACAACTCCATAGTCCTTCCCATGATACAAGAAAACAAGTGACTTAGTGTCACAAAATTTTTTAATATCAGTGCTGAACAGGTGTATCCCTTCATGTCAGTGTTGTGCCCCCCCCCCCCCTACATACGCTATGGTTCACCTACATCCCAGGACAATTTATGTTAGGACAGTCAGTGTCTGAAAATGAGTGAATGAGGGTGCCAAATAATGGACTGGTGCCCAGCCTTGTCTGAGTTCTTGCCTCATGTCCTAAGATTCCAGGATAGTATATGGCTCATTGTGTCATTATACTGGAAAACGGATTGATCAAATAACTTTTTAGATTGCGGGTATACAGTGGTTGGCACTGCTGCCTTACAACTCTGGCACCAGGGTTCACTTCTTGGCATTTTCATTACATATTTGTTTGTTCTTGTGTCGGTATAATAATGCTGAGGGTATGCTCTAAACACCTTGACACTTCATTGCAATAAGCAAAGTATTAAACTGGATGGCTAGATATACAGTAATATTTGGAATATATTGAGCACTTCACAAATCATCACAGCAAAAACCCAGATACTGCCATTCATTTTTTATAGCATTAAAGGAATACAGACAGATCTAAGTACTTTTCTGTCTAGCTTGCTATGTAATTTCATTGGTTTAGTGTTACTGTAGTTGCATTTGAATTCTTAATGTATGAATAACTCTAATTTTCCTGCATGCAGAAGAAAAAAATACAACTGTTTGCACAAATTATTTAATAACTGTCCCCTTCCATCTGTGTACTAGCTTAATAATTTTATTTGGCAGTAACCCTCACTTTAGTCCTGAATATGACTTTCCTCAACAGTGCTCTCATCGGTGTGTAAAATTGCAATACCAAAAACATTATGTTAAAAGGTGAAATGTTTGAGGTGATTTTGAAGAGGAGCTTGCTTCTCTCACTCATTGCTTGCTAAGATGTTTTAATTCTTTAGCAAAGAGAAGCCTCTTAATATGATCTTTCACAGCAAGAAACTGACCAACCTGTAGACGTCCCCATTTCTCTTTGGGCAAGCCATTTGCTTTACATTTGCCCCAAAGTTTACTGTGGTGACTTTTGCTGCTAAATGTTGATGTTATGACTAAGTCATTAAGATGTTTTCAGCAAGCAAAGAAAAAAAAAACTTTCTGATTCTTTTTCTTAAATGTTCCATGTGGCTAGGGCTCGCTCGAAATGTCAATGGTTAAACCTCTCCCTGCTGGATGTGCAACAGAAATATAATCTTCCTCCATCTTCAGTCCATTAATTTTCTCCATCCTGTAGATTCCTGAGGCCAAGGGGCAACAAGATTCAAACAGTGAGCCCTCTGTTGTAGGGGGGTGGGCCAGCAGGGTGTTACTCTGTGCGACTTGTTTCCATAGCAATAAATAGGAAAGGCTGGGTGAAAGGGGTGCTGGATTTTTGGGAGCTGCAGTGCACATATCAGATGTTTGAAATGTATCAAGAGTGTGATACGATCTCCTGCTGCTCACAGTTCCACTGACGGAATGTTAACCCAAAGGTGCAGCTTCTCTATAAAGAAACCCAAAACCAACAAACCTTTCAGTGTGGCTGCTAATGAGCACTCCCCTGTGCTTGACAGCTTTCCCAAGCGTTGATCTCTTCTACTAGTTCACTGCTTTTGCAGTTGGAAAAGGCAGAGGCCAGTCTTCATTCAAGGCTACATTCCTCATATATGAAAGATTGATATTCTTTCAAGCAAGAAGCCCATATTTGTAGCTACTTATGTTTCAGTTTATTCTCATATTTGTTTATATAGCTTTCTTTCTAGTAATAAATCGAAGTGAATAAAACCAAAATAATGTCTACAAAAATGTAGTTTATTTTTTATTTGATACTTAATATTCCTAGATAAATAGTTTTTTAATGTACTGTAAAATGGTAATAGAAAACAGCAAAACAAAACTCTGATATTGAGATCCCCCAGTAAAGAAACATTTGTGGTCAATTGTCATTCGGGAAATAAATGTCCTTTTCGATTTGATCTTGGCCCTTAGTGGCTCCTCTGCAGTGGGCTATGTTACAGGCTGGGGCTCAGGATTTCCATGAAGTATGTTAAAGGCCTCATTTTTTGTCTGCCTCTGGTAATGCCAGCGACTCACATTCATTTTTTAGGTCCCATTTGAAGACCACGTGGTATAGGTTGGTCCAAGTGGTTGCAAAATCAACAGCATTCATAGGATATTGAGAAGAAAAGAGGGATGGGAGAGATTTGTTCACAGTAGTTTACACCCGTAAGCACAGTTTTTAAGTGGTAGCAAGAACAGCAGCACCTGAAGCTCTAATGGTGTTTTGCTGTTCTAATATTTTGGGACTTCAATCTTAAATTAAACTCTAAGACCAATGAGGGCATTTTTTATGTTGGCAAGATCATTCGTATTAAGACATTTCCCGCAGCTTTCCACACACAATCTCTAAAACATTTTCAGCTCATTTTATTTTTTATCATTTGATTACTTTTGAATTTTATGTTGTTTTAGTTAAAACATGTCAGGTTCAATGCAGAGCTAAATGGATTTTCAGATGTATTGTTTATTAATAAAGGATGTATTAGGCACAGTGGAGTGATTTTAAGTACTTCACTCTAGAAGTCCATTAGTGTTGATCTAATTAGCATCACTTACAGTGTATATATAACAGCATAAATAAATCTATCACAGTCTTGCAGTAATGCAATCACTTGCAATGATCAGAAACCAACTGCAGGTTCTGCATGTAACAGAAACCTAGATGAAGCTTGACACCAGCACTTGGGGTTCAGTTCCCATTAATCTTGTTTTATTGTCTGCCATCAGATTGATCTTTCAATTTTTCACATTTTGATTTTTTTTTTTTTAATCACCTCTACCCCTTGTGGCAAGAAGAGAGAACCACAAGTGAGGCAATATCACAAAGGTTAGGTTCTGATCTTTTATGAAGAAAGAGGTTACCTTTGTTTTTAAAACTTCAGTGAGATGAGCATCACATTCGTGAAACCTATTGTCAGAGGTGTCCTTTGACTTTAATTCATGTCTTCAAGACCAAATCTGCAATGCTTTATGTATGGGAAAGGTGCAGCTGCACTAATTGAGAGACGTAGAATGGATTTAAGGATGGAGACTGGTGTCGGGAGGTGCGGGGCTTGACTGGTCCCTGATCTTTTAGTCCCAGATATACATAAACAACCGTGGCAAGCACCTGATCTTTTTACCCATTGTACACCATTCGTATTCCTGTTACACAATAAATCTGTTCCTTTCTAAGTTCATCCTTATTTATATATTTTAAGGAATTACTGTATTTTAACTAATATTAATATCTAGTTGAGAAAGTTATTTCAGTTCCTTTTCTTCTTACATGGGTTTATATTGATACTGATTTTATGTTATTAATATTTTTCAGTTGCAAATTATTAGATACTACTCTTGGATATATTTTCAAAGATGTTATGTTTTGGGAAACTGAATAACAATTGTCACAGGCTCTCCACCACTAACACACATCAATGCCATTTTCTCATCACTTAAATTGAATTCTGCTTTGTATGGAAGTCATTGAGTCACCACAAGCCTTTTTTTGCTCCATGTTTAACTCTTTTATAATATGTTATTTAAAAACACTTATTTAAAGTAGTCTAGTAACACATGGGATTGTGTTATATTATCACTATTACTTTTGAATATGACTCACTGTTACAAAACTATTTAATAAACAAATATAATAACTGACTCTTGGCTGAAATAAATAAATGTGTGAAATTCTCCAACTTACATATCGGTTTAACTTGAACTTTTAACTTCTGAAATATTGAGGAAGTAGTTTATTAACTTATTTGCCAAAATCATTTTTTGTTGACTGAACACCTTTTTTCTTGTTGAACCTACAGGTATGTATTTAACGGATAAGGTCTACCAATGCTCAGGTCTTCTTAAAGTCGTAAAGCTGAACTTTAAAAACTGAGCCTACCTGTGCCTGAAGCCACCCCAGTTTGTGACGTGACCTTCTGACTTTTACAACATAGCGGTTACTGTCTGGAATCGGAAAACTAAGAATGTAATTTTTTCTATTTGAAATTTGCTCAGAGCTACATTTGTCTCTCATGAGGAATCAAATATGTGTTTAAACATATTAGGGGTCGCTACGTTGCTGTTGTCTTTTAGATTATAGCCACCTTTCCACTTTTAAATCCTTGTTAATGTTCTTCATCTATTCAGCAATCCATTTGCTGACATTTTTTTATTTCATGGTTGTCTGGAGTCAGAAGTGACTCCTTTCAAGGCAGGGTATTCACCTAAGTGGCTGTAATGTATACTAAAAATAATTTTAATACAATCCATCCCTTAAATGTAAATGAAATGGAAGGTAGTAAAATACAGAGGTCAACCAAGTTATGCATCTATCTAAGAAGCCATATAATGGATCACTCCTTAAATTACCCAGGCAGAATGACTTCCCTTCTTTCTCAATTTGAAAACAGCATAAAAAGTTAAATTTCCCCCTTGGGACAAATAAAAATCTTTCTGTCTATAATATCCTGCCCTCTCATTGCTTCAGTATCTGGTGGATCTTCTGTTCAGGCAGTGTACTTTTTCCCTAACACACCTCCTGACTCAAGTCTTTAATTGTGTACAGTAATTTAAAAGCAAATGTCCTCTTGGATACCTGGTTCCTATGATGGATGACAGGAAACAATTTGTTTTATGTGGAGTGCTTTTGCTCTCACCTGTCAGTTTTAGGTAACCAATGCCTACATGTGTCCCCCAAAGTTTCTCTCTCTGATGCACTTAAACGTTTTTGCCTTTGAGCCAATCTTCAGATAACAGTGGTTAGAATATTGGTACATAAGACATTTGACCAATGAGAGGGACACATATAGTCGATACAGGTTTTGCTAATAGACCAGCTGTCCCATTGAAAAGTATATCATGGCGTGGAGTAGAACCCATTACTTTTATTTCAAAGACAGGTATGCTGACCACTACACCATAACTTGAAAGTACTGGTGCTAGTGGTTACACATCTCCAAGTCTAATTAGACAGCTCATTATTCTGTTTCATGTGTTCCTATATATATATATATATATATATATATATATATATATATAGACTTGACACTTAAAATTACCTAAAACATGTAATTATATTTCATTTGACTTTTTGAGGTGTTGCTCATATACGATGTAAACATTATAAGTGGGCATAAAGGAGCTGAGAGGAAAAATGCATACAAAAATAAATCCCCAATAAGAGCTTGTGAAAGAGATCTTTAATATGACTTTGTTGATATTGGGAAACTGCCCACAAGTAGAAATAGTTGTGTTAAGTTTTTACTTTTGCTTAACCACTAAGTCAATTGGCCCTGAGTTAAACTAACAATTCACCTACCTGCTAAGGAAAGCATATAGTAGATACTAATTAGGACAGTTTCTTCACACATTCCCTTGTCCATATTCATATCTCCAACATGAAATGCTGACAAATGCTTGAGAAACTACAGGTGGCCAGATTAGCAAATGAAGCAGAAACAAAATTAAGCCAGTTGAAATATTTGTCTTAAAGCATTAAAATTGAGTGACAGTTCTGCCTCTAAATTTTCTATGTGTATATAGATGTATGTATATATGTGTGTGTGTGTGTGTGTGTATATATATATATATATATATATATATATATATATATATATATATTTATATATATATATATATATATATATATAACATAATAATATATATAGTGCATGCATAACTGTTCAGTACACATTTGAAGATCTGAGAAAACTGCCATTGTGCAACGTACAGTATGTAATGTGTTTTGAATATTGATGAGGAGGGCCACTTTGAGAAGATCCCAAGTTTGACACCCAGGCTGTTACTTAAATCACTGAAAATTTAAGCATTTGTGCTGACATTTTATAATTATTTTCAGTCATCTTGCAACTTTCTTGGAAGTTCCTGGGGCCTAATAGTGGGCTGTGGCATCCTGGTTTAGATGTGTATAGTGTGTGTTACATGATCATACCTACGATCAGGGCGGTGGAGTTGATGTATAAAACCGAAAAACTCCTCTATTTGTAATTAGACTCGTATATTTACAACTTTGATTGAAAGCACACAGCATACAAGGCACTTTATCACTGCCAGCATTGAATAATCAAGCTACTTTTTAGCACCCTAACCCTTTTAAAATTTAGGTTTAAAGCCTGTAGAAATGTTGTGTCTTATAAACACTGAGTAAAATTAAACATAAGACTACATTTATAAAATTAAAAAAAGCAGCTATATTTTTATCAGTAGTCTAGAGGAAAGAAATAGTTTAATTGAATCCGTATATATGAAATTGAAAGTTTTAACAAATTGTATAACAATTTACATTTTAATCAATATTGGAGTCCGTACAGGAACCCAGTAATCGCTTCCGATTCCACATCTCCATAGTCCTTCCCATGATACAAGAAAACCAATGACTTAGTGTCACAAAATTTTTTATATAAATATCTAAGAAGAAAAAAAGTATGATCCGTTGAATGCATCCATGGTTATTTCTTTGTATGCAATGTTGCTAGGATAGATTCATTGGGTGGATAAATTAAAGTATTTAATATTCATGGTTAGCTATAGCTATATAGATCAGTGACTATAAATATAAATTGCAATGAAAAAATGTTAAAATACAGTACAGTATATAATATATGCACATGCAGTATAGTTATTCTAGAGCTGTGTTGGCATGTATCTGCAAAGAAAGAAAAGGTTAAAGGTTATTTCCATGCTGTATATGAAAAAGATTAAAGACACACAAATGTGTCTTTAACCTTCTTTCCTTTTCAGTATAGAAATGATATTTAACCTTTTTTCCATTACATACAGTGTGCGTGTATTTATATATACATATACAGTATGTATACACACTATATATATATATATATGTATATATATATGTATATATATATGTATATATATGTATATATGTATATATATGTATATATATGTATATATGTATATATGTATATATATGTATATATGTGTGTGTATATATGTATATGTATATATATGTATATGTATGTATATGTATATGTATATATATATATGTATATATATATGTGTGTATGTGTGTATATGTATATATAAACTGCTCAAACAAATTAAAGGAACACTTTGAAAACACATCAGATCTCTGGGAAAAAGAAATCCTCCTGGATATCTATACTGATATAGACTGGGTGTAATGTGTTAGGAACGAAAGGATGCCACATCGTTTGATGGAAATGAAAATGGTCAACCTACAGAGCCCTGAATTCAAAGACGCCCCAAAAATCAGAGTGAAAAAATGATGTGGCAGGCTAGTCCATTTTGCCAAAATTTAATTGCAGCAACTCAAAATTGTGCAGCACTTTGTATGGCCCCTGTGTTCTTGTATACATGCTTGACAACATCGGTGCATGCTTCTAATGAGATGACAGATGGTGTTGTGGGGATCTCCTCCCAGATCTGGACCAGGGCATCACTGAGCTCCTGGACAGTCTGAGGTGCAACCTGGTGGCATTGGATGGACCAAAACATAATGTCCCAGAGGTGTTCTATTGGATTTAGGTCAGGAAAGTGTGGTGGCCAGTCAATGGTATCAATTCCTTCATCCTCCAGGAACTGCCTGCATACTCTCACCACATGAGGCCAGGAATTGTCGTGCACCAGGAGCCACTGTACCAGCATAGGGTCTGACAGTGGGTCCAAGGATTTCATCCTGATACCTAATGGCAGCCAAGGTGCCTTTGTCAAGCCTGTAGCGGTCTGTGTGACCCTCCATGGATATGCCTCCCCAGACAATCATTAACCCACCACCAAACTGCTCATGCTGAATGATGTTACAGGCAGCATAATGTTCTCCATGGCTTCTCCAGACCCTTTCACTTCTGTCACGTGCTCAGGGTGAACCTGCTCTCATCTGTAAAAAGCACAGGGCACCAGTGGTGCATCTGCCAATTCTGGTATTCTATGGCGAATGCCAATCGAGCTGCATGCTGCTGGGCAGTGAGCTCAGGGCCCATTAGAGGACATGGGGCCCTTGGGTCACCCTCATGAAGTCTTTCTGGTTGTTTGGTCAGAGACATTCACACCAGTGGCCTGCTGGAGGTCATTTTGTAGGGCTCTGGCAGTGCTCATCCTGTTCCTCCTTGCCCAAAGGAGCAGATACTGGTCCTGCTGATGGGTTATGGACCTTCTATGGCCCTCTCCAGCTCTCCTAGAGTAACTGCTTGTCTCCTAGAATCTCCTCTATGCCCTTGAGACTGTGCAGGGAGACACAGCAAACCTTCTGGCAATGACACGTATTGATGTGCCATCCTGGAGAAGTTGGACTACCTGTGCAACCTCTGTAGGGTCCAGGTATCGCCTCATGCTATACTATATACTATATATATATTTACACATATACACACACACATACAGAATGTATATGTATTGCATGGCATTTATTTTTTTTTTAAAGCACTCTTCACTGAGTCCATGCTCTGTGCACTGTAACAAGTTCACAGGTAAGTGCAGTTACAAGGTTTACAAAATACTAATTGCATAATAAATAAATATAGAGACAGGAAGAGAAAACAGTTCCAGACTGATTCACATAAATGAATCCTAAGAGTGCCAGTTCTTTAACATTAGGTTCTCCACTACTTTAGGTGCAAGTTAGGGAACAGCACTGGATGTGGTACCAGTTCATTGCAGGCTTTTCAAATGCACATGTGTACTCGTGGAGCAAATGTTTTGCCACCTCTTAATTGGCATGTCTTTGTCAGGAAAACCAGACTACCTGGAGAAAAAGATTTACTTGGTGGTCTTCACACAGAAGGTATCAATTCATACCAATGACTGTGACTCTGTGTAGCACCAGCGCCAACTACCTGGTGCACCATGCTTCTCAGTTGAAAAAACATTTCCAGTAACAATAAATTTATATAAGATGCAGAGAAAAATCAAGTAGCATATCATTTGAATAATTTTTGAAGGAAGTGATTTGTTATAATAGTTTGTTTTCTTATGTTATTGGCCACTGCCCAACCTATTCTTTATTTTTTAACCTTTTTTTCACAGCCCTGTTGGCCGTGTAGTTCCTTTCTTTTCATTTATATTTGTGCTATGTTCTTTGACGTGTTGTGTCTCATTTTCAGCCTTCAAATGCACACTGCTTTTCACTGCATGTGTCAAGCATATACTGCACCTTGACAATGGTGTCACTTTTGAGCTCCATGTATTGATTGGATTTGCACGCATTACCTCTTTTCTTGTCCCTGAATTATTTTTCTTCTTCATTTTACCAATCAGTATAAAATTCAATCTTTCTGCTAGGTACCTAATGAGCCATGAAAGTCAAATATTTCTTGGTTTGTTACAGGGTTGTTTGCTTCAGCTTGCACATCTGGTAACAAAGATCTTCAAACTGTATTTAACTGTTCAGGTAAGACCAAATTTTGTCATGTTGGCTAGCACGTGGCGTTTTATATTGACAAATTTGCGTTTATTGAAAAAAGATACGAAGATGAAACTGATGTACACTAGCAGCCATTATAAGCATAATGCCTGCAGGCTTCATCAGTAAGCACAATTACTTTACCTGCACTTCTTACTCTCCACCCACAACACACTACGCCCTTTCTTAAATACAATTTTCCAGTTACCCTTTAAAGAATTAAGAAGTGTGCTATAATGATAGGCCTGCTATTGTTTGCAAAGCCAGCACCCAACTGCAGCATTTCTAAAGAATGTTTATCATCTTTTCCTGACCTACTCATCGTATTTCCTCCTTTTAATTACATAGATTGCCACTCTAATATGAAACACCATTGTGTTTTTAAATGGTTTGCTGTAAAACATATAATCAGACCATCTGAATGCTTTCACATATATCATCTGTTTTCTACAAAGCCTGAAAATGATTTTTCATTCACATGGCCTTCTGTTAAATCCATATGAACCACTGCCAAGAAAGAGCTAAGCACTAAAGCGACCTGGAGAGTGATTTTTTTTTTTTTTTAAACTTTAATCCAGAGACTGATGCTCTAGTGTCTCATTTTAAATTAGTCGTCCGTTCTTAGAAGCAGCTCATTCCAGTTTAGGGTCATGGTGAGCCAGTTCTGGTTAGTGGGTTTTCTGTAACGGACCAACTTGGAGTGTACAGTTAGCGTACAGTGTTTGGGATATGACAGTAAAAGGACAATTCCAATTAAAATACACGTGACCACCAAGAGAACATGCAAACTTCACACAGACACTGATTGGGACAGGATTTGAACTTGAAGTTCTGTATCCAGGAGGTAGCAGCACTAACCATTTTATTTAAAGTAATGATAGATTTTCTTGCTATATATTTGACAGCTTATAACATCAGGAAACGTACTGATTATTAATGCGATGGATTGAATTGTCAGAGTGTTATGCTTCTGAAGCAATGAATACACCTTACAGCTGTCCGGCCATCTGTCTGTATTTGTATCTCAGTAAAAATGAAACAGGTGAACTACACATTATTTATTTGCCAGCCTTAGCTCTTTCAACTGTTTCAATTTCACTGTGTTTTGTGTGTTCTGTTCTGGTATCTTTCATCTTATGAGCTGAAAGCTTTCTTACCAACATTTTTGAGAGGAGCTACTTGCATTATGCGCCTTTGTAATAATGGCCTGGTTTACCCTTAAACAAAACCACACACCACAGCCTCCTTAAATGATAATCGGCTTTGGATTTGCTTATTTATACTGCCCTTTACATTTACAGAATTTACCATGCGGTAAAGAAGTAAACCCACTGTGGCTTTGCTGGGCAGCGTGAATAGCTGCCTGATTGGTCTTAAATGAGAATCTGGGGAATGAAAAACATTGAGCCCACGTGGATCTTGTGCTACAGCAGACAGACTTCATTGCACACCTACTCGATATGCAGCAAGCAAACTTCACCTCCAACAACCTTCTGTTTACACTCATTAAACATATTGTGTCACCTGTTCCTTCTGTGTCAGAGCATGTTTTACGTGATATGACTCACAACAGGACCAGCCCTTAATTCTACTATGGAACATTTATTCCATGACATTGAAACTTTCTGACTGATTAGTCATATTTTTTTATTGTAGGAGCCAAATTAAACCTGTCTGCTTCTGACTTTTTTTGAACTTCTTCATAGATTTATTCAGTAGATTACTTAATAAATAAGACATTAAGGCTTTGATGAGAATCTTTAAATATTAAAGGCTGTCATTAGGAATGTACATTTCTTTATAAAATAGTCTTTGAATTTTTAATGGATCAAGTTCAGTGGTCCAGTGGTTCAAGATCAGGTTTTGAATATTCAGCTTATTCATTATTTAAAAAAAGAAGTTTAATGTCACAGGTTTAATATTTTGTCCATTTTCCTTACCCACTCCAGTACAGGATCTTTGAAAACCAAAGCCTATCTTGGCAGCATTAGACAGTAAGTAGAAATCAACTGTGATCTCCAGTACTTCTTGGGGCATGTAATAATACTTGAACCAAAGTAAAGTCACCACTCAGTACCCAAATAAATCTCATTACAGGAACTTAGTGAGGACAACCACAGTCAGCACAGAGTATGATAAGGCTGGGAATGGAGCACAAAGCCTAAAGTTGTGAGACTGCAATCCTAACAAGTACATCATCACACAACCCCACTATAGAATGTTTTTTTAATAGCTTTTTGTTTTTTCCATATCATGATTCCAGGGAGGTCATCCTTTAGGCACTGGATGCATTGGTGGAGGAGCCACATTCACTCATAACATGCCAATATAGAGTTTCAGCCTCAACCTAATCTTTGTGGGATTGGGATATTAGAGAAAACCATAGCACCCAGAGAAAAACTCTGGGGGAAAAACACACAACTGGTGACCAGGCCATGTCTCAGTATTTATGAGATGGCAGCAACACTAGGTACTGCAACACCTTGCCATCTGTAAATCCATTTTCTGGCTCCACTTTGTTCAACGCAGGTTCACTGCTACAGGAGCCTATCCCTGGAGTGCTAGGTATATGGCAGGAAGCATATGTATGTTTGGGACATACTTCCATCAGAGGGCAAACTTACATATAAACTCATTATCATGAATAAATCCTTTGGGCCCATGGTTATTAATTATAATTATTCAACTGGTCGTCTTTCTGTGACTATAGATAATGTGCTCTTTACATTTTTACAACCCACCATTGCTTCCTTTACCTTTTAAACTTACAGCAGTTCAATAAATAAGCAATTAGACAGTAGTCTGTCTTTAACCTGTGCTGTAATAAAATGTCAAATGACAGTTTTATGCCATTTCTGAAATTCAGAGATGAATTAGCCATCATAACTTTGAATGAATGCAAACAGAGATTTTGTGTTAATGATGTGTGATGCAAAATAGAATATCATATAGGCCTTCAAGCTTCCCATGGTGTCACTTCTGGGTTGTTTGCTCTTGTTTTTATACACTTACAGCCTTACACTGGTTACAGCATACTGTTTTATGCGCTCTTATTAATTTGTTAAAATGCAGAATGTACATGCTTTTTCTACAATTTGACTTAACTTTAATTTGAGAAATATAGTATACTGTATTATATACCATGTACTATTTGGAAAATCTAGGGATTTCGTGACAGTTATAACAAATTTTGTATATTTAAGTGATTTGTTCTCATTGTAAATACTAATTTAGTGCCTGAAGCATAAAGTCTGTTCATCCGTTTTCTAATACCTCTAAATTAATTTCAGGTTTGGTGCGTAGCCTTCTCTGAAAGCAGTAGGCACAGAGCAGGCCCCAACCCCAGAAGAGGTGCCAGTTCATTGCATGCCATATTAACACAAATACACGTCTATACTCTTATGTACATGTGGACATTTGTAAGTTACAAAATATGCATGTCTGTGAAATATGAGAGTAGAGCAGTAAAGTAAATAACCTTGTATTATCAAACCTGGTAGTTCAGGATTGTGGTGGACTAGAGCTAAAGTCGCATGAGGCATAGGCAGAGACTTCGTATAAACCACATATGAAAAATATATAATTTTGGGGGTAGTGTTCCTTTAAGGCAGTAAAGTGGCACAGTAAAAGAATAACTTTTTTTTTTTTTTAAAGCTCATTTGTTTATAAGGAATTCCAAACCAGTCTTAGGAATGATATGCATTTAATAATTTGCTGCTTAGATATGGCCTGAGGACAACACAAATTAAAGGGCTGAGTAGTTTGGATAGTCAGGGCGTTAATGAAACTGCAAGTTCCCACAGGCTAGTGGCAGAAGCAGTCCAGCCACACTTTCTAATGGCTGTTTCTGGCCATTCCCTGTCCGATTGCTATGATTCATAATGTCATTGAACATGCAAGATCAAATATCTTCATATTACTTTTTATATACTAGTATAGTAATACTTAATTTATCTTTGAGTCACAGACAAAATTACTGAAATACCTTCCATATTTATTCAGCTACATACAATTACCAGACATGTGTACTTTTACCTTAAACTATGAAGAGTGATTGATAGAAATGTCCAAATCCACATTAACTACCACAGTGTAATATGTCTGAAATGAGTAATGGTCACTATCAAAGGAATTGAGCTGTGTAAGAAAAAGAAGATTCTTCGTCTGGTGGCATCCAGTTGACCTGAGTCACTCAAGCCAACCAACATAATGTCCTGAATTATCCTACCATACATGTTTTTGGATGATAAATGTAAGTGTCTAGAGGAGCACCCCACAGATACAGTGCCCAGAAGTTAAATTCAGAACTCTAGAGCAGTTAGGGGGAGCAGTGACAACTCTGATTCAGACCATTAAATAATATCTGAGCAAGCCATAGGCAGAAAGAAATCAGAATACAGAGTCTGGGAAGTGGTGCATGGATGAGATACCTTATCTGAGTAAAGATGGCACTTTTGTTAAAGAGATTAAACCAGTCTCAGTTTAAACATTCAACTTGGACAGTAACTGAATTTCTTATTTGCTTGCATTTTCAGTTGTGTCTATTAAAGCATAATGATGGAGCCAAGAGTGAAGCTCTGCAAAGCAAATGGTTGGATCTCAGTCAATATTGATTTAATCTAACGAATTTGCAAGGCATTGTTTGGAAGTCTAGAAGTGATAAAACTTGTGTTCAGCAAATTATGCATACAGAAAGCATTCTTCTTTCTTTGTTTTAATAGAAATGACAAATTCAGTCAGTCAAATGGAAACCATTGAGCTAGACAACAAGTGAACTGAATTGAGACCTATGTTTATTTTGTGTTGCATTATTTATACATAAGCACCATCAAGACACCTTACTTCACCAGGATTAACATTCAGTCAGAACTGAAGTTAAGTATCAGTTGCAGAAAGGGCTCAGTATTCAGAAGAGCCTAGAAGGAATTTGTAAAAGACAATAAAGACTTTGAAATCAGTTCAAGCAAACTAAACTATAGCACAGTAAATCATGATTATCTCTCTAAGTTTATGCATAAAGGACTATTCTGGAGGGTAAGTCGTATACTGAGTTTTAGTCATAATGTAAATCCTATTAATTCAATTCAGTTTATTTTTGTATAGTGTTTTCACATTCAAGTATACATTTTACAAGTTACCAAATGCAGCATTAGTACACATAAAGACACAGATTTGCTTAAAACACATTCCCAAATCTGCACCATTTCCAAATTGTTGTGGTTCTTAATTGATTTTATGTAGGATAAATGACATAGTCAGCTATTCTAAGATGATGTTGCTAATACATTTTATTTAAATAGCACATAGTACCAAATTCATCCCAAATATGAACAATAATTCAATTACAATCATAAAACAAATTATGAAATGACATTATAAAATAAGAGCAGGTCACAATGCAACATCATAAACAGATTTAAGTTTTGATTTAAAGTATCCAGTGCTGTAGAGGCTTAAATTGTGGCAAACTGGTTTAAACGTAGGACTAATAATGGAAAAGGAATAAGCATCTCAGTACACTACCCCATCTGGGTTGTGTTGGGGCAGGGGGGTAACCAGCAGGTTAAAACAGAGTATCTCAACCACTGGGTTGGGTTGCGGGCTGCTGGCGGTGGGTCATAAGTTCATATTCTTTATAAAGGTAGTGGGTCGTACACAGGGTCACAGCCTGTTGGTTTAGTGATTGTCATTGCTGCATGATATGTTTCCATTCCCAGCTCCGAAGCATTCAATTCACCAATCAGTCATCTGCGATTCTCTAAGTGGGGCTCCAGCCCCATCCACGTGACTTGCAAAGTCATGAAAAAGTGGATCACAACCCCAAAAATGTTAAACATTGGGTAAGAGGACTCAGACTTGAGAGAAACAGTGCGCTTTTGAAACTTCATGGCAATAATGGTGATAATTTTATATACAAAAACAAGAACCTTGAACTGTTTCTGATAAAAGGCTCAGCAAAGGTTCTTTTTCTTGAGAAGGCTAAAGATCTTTGGGGTTTGAACAAAAATCCTAGTGAACGTCTACTACTCCAGTATTGAAAGTATCCTGACTAGATACTGCATGGTGTAGTTAAGTAACCGGACTTGCCAAGATTGCAATCTCTGCCAAAGACTGTGTGATTAAGGCTTCTAAAATAATTGGGACTGACCTTCAACATTTTCATACCATCTATTCCACCTAGTGTCTGAGGAGGGCTGAATCCATTATCTCTGATGCCAGCCACCCAGCTCATCCCCTGTTTTTACTTATGCCTTCCAGTAAACACTACCAGAGCTTCACCTCACACTCCACCCGCTTCAGGGACAATTTCCTCCTCCTGGCCATAAGGTCACTGAACTCTTGGTAATCTGAATTTACCTGCCCTGCCCTGCCCTGTATCATATCCACCTGCTGGTTTACATGTAATTCTGCTGAATGTTACATGACTAATTCCATCTATTCCTTTGCTACTGTAATACAACAATGTCACTGTGCTCTCACAGTGTTTGTGACAATAAAGGACTAATCTAATTGGATTTTGCCATTAATTAGCAACCAGTGAAAAAAGTGCTCAAAATTGTGTAATGTGTGAGCATTTGTATATGTGTTAGCACATGTGCACAATAGTTTTGGACATATGGCAGACTTTCAGAAGCCCAACAAGCAAAAAATTTGGGCTGACAACTTCATAACTTCCTAACTGACCTTTTATCGATGATCTGATAGGAAGCCAATGTAATTGTAGAGTGTGACTTTGGCCCCAAAAGTGTAAGGTTTAATTTCTGTTAATTACAGTGCATTATTTATATATGTAACATCATATAAAATAATACTGAATATACTCCGCTCTTGTAGAAGATTAATTTTCACATTGGTCACATGTGTTTTCATTTCTTGTATTTAAATGCGTTATTTCAATGGTGAAATATATAAAGCTTTACTCATTAAGGTTTCCTTAGGCACCCCTGCCACATAACTGTTGGCATAAATGAGAGCACTGGGTGCTTTGGCTGCTTCACTTCAGTGTCAGTCCCAGCAGTGTGTCCCAGCATTCAGGGTTTTGTATTTCTCGAACCTAACAAGGTGATTGTTCTGTCCTGGTCACTGATTGCCATGTAACCCTAAACATGTCACTTATACCAGCTGTGCTCATATTTGGGAAATAGGTAAACAAGTGAGGGTAAAACACATTGAATAATAATGTATGTAAATGTATATAATCACAAGATGTATGCTTTTGGGCACCAATTTCAGACATTGTTATTAAAGGCATTTCATTGTTTTTGTTGCTGGTTTAATTTACTAAGTTTAAACTCTTCCAAGTGGTCTGCACTTTAACCTTTGGATTTTATCTTTGGCTTGACTTTAAGTATGTAGATTTCTTCCAGTTGATAATTGTGTGCAGGTTTGTACAATTTCCTTCAGTTCCTGTTTTTTCACTTAATACACTGCAGTTTGCATCCCGTTAACTTTTCATGATCCTTTTCTACTAATTAACAATAAACCCTGTGGGGTTTGTCCTGTACATCCATTAAGCAGTTCCCTTAAACTTCTTGAAGGCTTTTATCTGAAATGAACACGGCTTAAATTACTTTTCGGCTTCTTATATTTTTCCTGTCTCTCTCTCTCTCTCTCTCTCTCTCAAAGCTCTTCTATAATGGAAGTTTGTGTTGATGAATGGGAAATGACTGTGTGTTCTGAAACTTTCTACTGACTAAACTGGGGGAGCGAGGGTGCCTCTTCTTCCCGACCAGATGGCTCTGTCCTTGATTATTACTGCAGCTGTTTGTGACTTGCTCTGATTTAAATACAAGGCCTCCTTTAGGAGTGGTTCATGGTGTGTTGAGCACAAGGTATGCTGGGAGTAATCAGAATCCCATTTCAAAGCATGAGTGGGATGGCTTTAGTTTCTTTGGTCCATCAAACACCAAGTAGCGTGGGACAGTTGGAGCGTGGTGTTTGGACAGATGCTTACTAGTTAATTTTTCACTCAGTGCTCTAGTGAAGGATTTTAGCAAATATTTTTCAATTATTCTGTCTGTCAGTGGGACTTCCAGATTATCACATCATAACGGCTGACTTGCAAGTCTGAGTCAGTGAGCCAGAATGCAAGTGAATGAGAGTCTTTTATGAGGAATAACTTGTTCATGTTGACATGAAGGGCCAAAGTAGAGTCTCCAGCCAGTGGTAGGCACTGGTGACAGTGCCTTTAAGTTTTTATTTTTCTATGTAATGATTTTAGTTTGCAGTTATTTACACAGAAACACCAGCCCAAAGCGTCAAGTCAGCAGAACCACCAATGACTGACTTTGTTGTATGTTCTTCATAATGGGAGTTTGTGCAGGCTGACCTGGCACAGACATGGTTATCAAAGTTGGGCGCCAGTTGGCTGTCTTATGAATACCTGGAGGAGAGCGAGTGTTGCACTTAAATGTGATTTTCAGTATATTTAGATGGCTGAGCTGATGAGGTGTATGAAGTCAAGTTTGAAATCTTAGGTTCAACTGCTTAGTTCTGGAAAAGGAGCAGTATGAACTAAAGGTCTTGGGAGTTTTAAATTTAAGTCATCCTGACAAGTGTAGAAAGACACTGAGCTTTTATTTTACATGGCACATTTCAGACACCACATCACAACGACCTCTTTCACAAAGCAGAATACAGTGGAGAGTATGATAAAATGTGCAATTACTTTGTAGTTTATTCATTTTTGTATTGAAGCTAAAACAAAATCATCTTCTGTATGTGGTATAATACAAAAGGATAATTTTGAAGAATCTGATTGAACAGTACAGTAAACCAGAATCCATACAGAAAAGTTAGTTAATGAATGAGGGTAGAGGTACCACCAAAAGCAAGCTCACCCTTTTCTCAATTTTAAGTGTGGTGTGAATGGCACCACTGATGTGTTTGGGATAATAAGATCAACAGTTCTAAATGTGCACTCACATTAATTTTATGTAGCATTTTACTTTAACACTATTCTATGGTGTTTTAAACCTAATTGTCCGTGTGCCACCCCCACCCCCCTAAATATTTGGACAAGTGTAGAACCCAGTATGTTGAGCAGTTTGGCTAGAAAGACACACTGGAGTCATCTTTGAGTAATCTGGCCACATCATTAATTGCTTTACTGTTCAACCATTAAAGCTTCACGGCTTCATTGTGTAATGTGAGTACCGTTTGTGCCATGACCATTATCCTTGTCTCTGAGATAAAGATGATGCAAGGTGGACTGTCTCCTCTCCAATGGATGTACTTTATCTGTGAGGTTACAGATCACAATCTACAACCCCAAATTGTAAAAAGTTTGGAATGTATGGAAAATGCAAATAAAAAAAAATAAAAAACCACAATGAAATTTACTTCATTGCAGACCGTATGAACCCAAGATATTTCATGTTGTTTCTGGCCAACTTCATTTCATTTGTTAATATACATCAATTCCTGAATTTCAGGCCTGCTACACATTCCAAAAAAGTTGGAAGTTAGATGGGGACAAATTAGGGCCAGTAATGAGGTAAAATGATTATATAATGTGATTATCAAACAGGTGATGTTAACAGGTAATTGTAAGTAATAATGATCTTGTACAAATACAGTATCCACAGAAGGCTGAATCTTTAGGGAGCAAAGATGGGCAGAGGATCTCCACTTTGCCAACAAATGAGTGAGAAAATTACTGACATGTTTAAAAACAAAGTTCCTCAAAGAAAGATTTTAAGAGGTTTGCATATTTCAACCTCTACAGTGCATAATATTAAATGATTCAAGGCATCTGGAGGAATTCAGTGCATAAAGGGCAAAAGTGCAAGACTAAGCTGAACACCTGTGAACTCTTCCCCCTCAGACAGCACTGTATCAAGAATCAATATTCATCAATAGCTGATATAACCACACGGGCATTTGATTTCTTTGGCAAACTTTTGTCAAGCACTACAGTTCAAAGTTACATTCACAAGTGCCACTTAAAGCTTTACTGGGCAAAAAAGAAACCTTATGTTAACTATGTCCTGAAGTGGTGTCGAGTTCTCTGTGCTTGGAGGAATCTGGGTTGGACCATCACACGGTGGAAAGGTATATTGTGGTCAGTTGAATCAGTATTCCAGATCTTTTTTGGAAGAAATGGACGCTGTGTGCTCTGGACCAAAGACAAGGTTTCTCATGGAATGGGGTTGTGTCAGTGCCATTGGCAAAGGTCATTTATACATCTGTGATGGCATCATTAATGTAGAAAAGTACATTGAGATTTTAGACCAACATATGCTACCTTGAAGGTGACATCTTTTACAGGGACATCCATGCATTTTTCAACAAGACCATGCAAACCACATTTTGCATGCATTACAAAGGCATGGCTGCGGAAGAAGAGGGTGCAGATACTGGAATGGCCTGAATGTAGCCCTGCCCTCTCCCCTGTAGAGAATGCATGGAGCATTTTGGAAAGTAAAATGTGATAACAATGACTCCATATTGTTGCACACCTTAAGACGTGTTTGTCGGAAGAATGGGATAAAATAACAACTGAGAAATGCTTCATCGCTTGGTATGCTCAGTGTCAAAATGTCTTGAGTGTTGTGAGAAGGAATAGCAACATTACAAAGTGGTGAATGCTTTACTGTCCCAACATTTTTTGAAATGTGTTGTAGGCCTGAAATGCAGGAATGGGTGTATATTAAGAAATGAAACATTGTTGCACAGACAAAACAAGAAATAACTTCATATCCAAGGCCACTGATGAGAGGTGTAATTTGCATATTAATTTTTTCAGACAAAATTTTTATAACATCCGCTTAAACCTCTCTACCATGGATATTCTGTTATCCCCAACTGTCGACCCGCTGCCTGAGACTGTCCAGCCCCTTTGCTCCTTCTCCGTTGCCACACAGGAAGAGGTGGAGGACGTCATCAGGAAAATGAAACTGTCTACCAGTTCCCTGGACCCTTTTCCCTCAGCCTTGCTGAAGGCCAACATTTCTGCTATTTCTACACTTATCACCAGGATTATAAACCAATCCCTTTTGGATGGCCATATTCCTTCAGCACTAAAAACTTAACTAACTGAAATCTTCCATTTCTTTCTAAAGCTCTGGAAAAAATAGTTGCAGTACAACTTCGTGATCATCTCAAACTGAATAATCTGTTTGAAAAGTTTCAGTCTGGTTTTCAGCCCTGGCCATAGCACCGAAACAGCCCTGGTCAGGGTCACAAATGACCTTCTGATGTCAGCAGATACTGGTTCTCCTTCTTTACTCATTCTCCTTGACCTGACAGCTGCTTTTGATACAATTGATCATAATATTCTTCTTCACCGTCTGCAATACACCATTGGACTTTCAGGAACTGTTCATAATTGGTTTACATCTTATTTGACCGGTAGAACTGAGTATGTCGCACTTGGCAGCGCAAAATCTCACACCCATAATGTTACCTGTGGTGTTCCACAGGGTTCTGTGTTGGGCCCCATCCTTTTCATCATTTATATGCTCCCCCTTGGAAGTGTCATTAGCAGACATGGTCTTTCTTTTCATTGTTATGCCGATGACACTCAGCTTTATCTTAGGACTACTCCCACCTCCTCTACTGCTCTTCTGCCAACATCTACACTGACTATTTGTTTGGAGGAAATAGAGGCATGGATGAGGCTCAACATCCTTCAGCTAAACAGATCTAAAACAGAAGCCATTTTAGTTGGCACACCACACCAGCTTCGTTCTTCTACCATCACCAGTATCACTTTTTCTGATAAAAAGGTTCCTCTTTCTACATTTGTTACAAACTTGGGTGTTAAAATGGATTCTCAACTCACTTTTGACACCCACATTAAACATCTCTGTAAGTCATCTTTTCACCATCTCAGGAACATTGCTAAACTCCGTCCAACACTTACCCTGGCAGATGCAGAGAGGCTTGTCCATGCCTTTGTCTCGTCCAGGCTGGAGTACTGTAATGCGCTCCTCATTGGGATTCCTGGCAAGAGTATTCAGAGACTCCAATACATTCAGAACAGCGCTGCCAGGATCCTGATGAGGGTGCGAAAGCATAGCCACATCACTCCTATCTTGAAAACCCTTCACTGGCTCCCTGTACCACTTAGAATTGAGTACAAGGTTTCCCTCCTTACCCATCAGTGCATTTATGGATCTGCTCCCCTGTATTTACAAGAACTCCTTATCCCTCATACTTCCTCACGCACCCTCCGCTCCGTGCATACCAACACTCTTCAAGTTCCCAGAACTAAGCTTAGCAGTATGGGTGATAGGGCCTTTTCTTCGGTTGCGCCGAGGCTGTGGAATTCCCTCCCTGACTACTTGAGAGCCCCACAGTCAACTGATGCCTTCAAACGAAACCTAAAAACTTATCTTTTTAGAAAGGCATTTTGTTAAATTATTTCTATAGGTTTCTTGTTTGTTAATTTATTCTTATTTTGTAGCACTTTGAGATTGTTAAATATAAAGCGTGATATAAATAAAATCTATTATTATTTTATTTTATTATTATATTGTCTGGAAAAGTCATTAGTAAATTCAAGAATCACACCTTTTATTTATGTATTTATTTATTTTCCTGTATTTTATTGATTTAGCATACCGTCCCAACCTTTTTTGATTTAAGGTTGTAGCTCTGTTTCTATACACGTTAATGCATTTCTTTTGCACCATATTTGTCCTCTGCCCTTTTTGGCTATAGTACATCCAATTCCAATTTTTCTGCTTCAGATTCCTTTTCATATTTATGGCTTTATCCAATCAAACTTCATTTTCTATACCACCTTTGACGAAGCACAAGATCATCAACAGCTTCATATCCTGTTTATACCAGAATGAGCTGGAAATATAACCGATGGTTTAATTTGTGTAATGCAGAACAGAGTTATATGGTGTTAAAATGTTGTTTTTGGAGTTCTGATTTAGTGTGAAACTTGAATTCTGAAGTATGATTACATTTGTTTGTAAATACTAGGTGCCAACATCTGCTTAGTTGTATTGTTTTAGTTTTTTAATGTCTAATTGTGTTTTGCTTATGTAACAAATGAAGAAACAGCAGTACAATTCCAGAAACTTGAGTTTGAGTCCTGTTTAGGTGTTTGATACATAGTCTGGGAAATGTCCTAAGGCTGTGTCCCCTGACCTTAAGCAAGCTGGCTACAGGCATTCATGCACTCCTGAGCCGTCACATTTAAAGAGTTGACTCCAAAGCTGCTGGCTGATGGTTTTCAGGGAATTTTCCCACCTGCCTACAGCTCCCCAGTGACATTTGTTTACTTCATTAGTCCCTGGGATCCCTTTATACATGTGGGGAATACCAACCCATGGTGGCTGTCAGTCACCCATCTAAGTAAGCCCCTTTTCTGATATGCGGAACCTGCTACTTCAGTACCCTATTTCCTCATGGCAGTTAGACAGCTAGTTACAACAAATTTACATTTAGAAATAAGAAAATAACATTCAATTAATGTAATTTTAAGAAAGAGCTGTACATGGAAATGCTTGGTTCAAGGTGGAACTTATTAGCCCCAAGAAAGTAAAACCAAAAATTGCTAAGCTTTGTTCTTCAAAGTGTCTATATCTATGTATAGTATGGCTGTGTGTATGTTCCATTAACATGACAATGAGTTCAGTGTTCTTCAATGGTCATCACAGTCACCAGATCTGAATCCAAAAGATCACCTTTAGGATGTGGTAGAAAGGGAGGGAGATTTACTGCGTGAATGTACAGATGACAAGTCTGAGTGAACTGCGTGATGCAATCATGTCAACATAGACCAGACTCGCAAATGAATGTGTCCAGCATCTCTTGGAATCCACGCCATGAAGAATTTGCTCAGTGAGTGTGTAATAGGACACATTTTTCAATTCTTCAAACTGAAAGCGACTACATTTTGGTTTTCTTATAGCTTTTCAGAAGATAGATTAAATGCAAAACAAAATCATTCAATACACTCAAACCTTGAAGAGCCTTCACAAACATAAACTGGCAGATTATTGACAATATAAAAAGAGAAGTCTGAATCTTGTTTCTTGGGTCCCTGTCATTCATAGGTTTGGTGCTTTTTGTTTGGCTCATGCAGTACAATGGTAAACACTCTAAAAAGTTTGTTTTTTCTTTTAGCTGTACTTTTATTAATTTTTGAATGAATTAATTTATTTTTCACTATTTTTATACCAGCCGATACATAGCACTGCATTTTTTTTGGTGTTTTAACGGTGTGTCTTCAGCAGCAGGAGGCCTCCTTCTCTTACCATGTTAAACTTCTGTAAAATGATTTGTGATTTGAGCTGTTGCCTACAAAGCAGTCCGTAATGAAAATGCAGCATGTGTGCGTAGTCAGTTAGGTCAGGTCACCTAATTGTACAGACCATGTGAGGGTGAAAGCTTGCCTTTGTACAGGTCAGGCCTAAGATGTCTTGGGGTCGGTTACTTGGAAATGAAATGCAAAAGACAAGTTACTCAGAGATTTTAAATTAGCTAAACTGGAAAACCTTGAAATGAGACCAATAGGGACTTGCTAAAATGTTCCTGAAGTGCTGGAAGGTTCAGAAGGTGCATGTCGCCTGCTCCTGTTCTAGCCATGTGTTTGTGGTTAATACTGGTGGCTGAGGAGGTTTTCCTTAGCAGTGTGAAAGGCTCAAGGCTCCGAAAACTGGTTGTGCCAGTGGTAACCAGCTAAACATAACTGACCCACATGGCGTGAAAGAAGTATCATGTGAAAGTCTTTGAAGAAAGGTAATTTAAGAAGAGAGAATTAAATGGGTCTAGATAAGGCTTTGGTTAAAGTCATCAATAACAAGTGGCACTGTTATTTCTTTAGGCCTTAAGGAGGATAAAGTTAATGTGAAAATAAAAGTGAATGTCGTGGGTCAGATATCACAGAGGACGTCACGGTCTACTAAAAATAAATTAAATTTACGCGCATCAAATCAAATTTGGTCAAATTGAAGAGGATTATACATCTATATTCTAGTTTGCTTATCCCAAAACAGGTTGATGGACACCAGAGCCTATTCATGCAACTTCAGGTATGAGGCAGGAACCAGCCCTGAAGTAGATGAACATTCACTGGGATTAGGCCAGTTTATGTACAGTTAAACTAATCTGTTCTTGATTTTGATATGGTAGGAAACTTGAATGCTCTGCAAGAAAAAAAAACCAGACTTTGCAGCTGCATGAATAAAAGTTAAAGTACCATTTCCTGTTAACGTAAATAGCCCAAAAGTTGATAGAAATCTACGTTTTGTACCTCATACTTTTATGCAAAATTTGGTTGGCCAAAGTGAAAGCATACTCAAGTTATCGTGTTTACATATACACACATACACAGACATAATTCCTAAAATTATATTTTCAGACTCAGGGAGGTCTGAAACTTTGACATTCATCAAAATCTCAACATCAAATCTTTGGATGATTTATACAGTAATTCTTTTTCTTTTCTTCGTATATTAGAAAGTAAAAACGTGACTTTGTAATGTTTGCAGTCATGGTGCTTAGAATTGAACTCTGAACACTGAAGTTTTGAGGCGGAGTACCAAACGCTGCCCCACAAAGTTGCTGATCAGATGTCTAAGTTTTATATGAAAAGGCCATTTGTTGCTTTGCTTCTTGTTGCTTCCTTTGTCTTAAAGGTTTGTTCGTAATCCCATCAAGATACCAGTCCAGCATCTACCAGCCCATGCAGTCAGAATCAGTGACCTTTTTATATGGGTCAACATGCTGATCCACTTTCTTTTTCCCTTCTTTTGTACTTTCTGGTTGTGTTGGTGAGCAGTTGTTCTTTCTTTCATGTTGCTCTTCCTGATAATGAACCGTTCTGCCATGCTGAGCAGATATGTTGGATGTTCACAGCAAATGAACCGAAACAAGCAGAGAACTATTCCTTGCCTAAATACATAATGGAGAATTCTTAGAATGTGTCAGTTAGTTATCTGTCACTACTATAAATCTTTTTTTCTTTTACTTTTGTCTTGACGGCTACATTTGGCACATGACTTTGCCATCATCCCCCACTGCCTCAGATGAAGTTTTAGAAAACCCTTCATTGCAGTACACATCTTTTATAGAATTAGTTATGTCCAAGTCTCTGCCTTTGGAAATATCAATGAAGATCAGTGTTGTTTTTGAGCTGTTGATAAATATTAAGCTGATGTTACTTCTTTAACATCCAACTTTGAAATACCTTAATCCAGTTTAGAATTTTTAAGATCCTGAGGTGATCCCATCAGTTTCAGGAAATGGCAGGAACCAACACAGATAAGGTGGCAGTCCATCAAATCATTTATTCACCCTAGACCAATTTGAAGCACACAATTATTTTAACATTGACATCTGTGTGATGTGGTGGCAGGGTGTACCACGAGGAAAAACTCGCGCAAGCAGTATCAATGGTAGGAAGATGTGTTAACTACTATGCCACTGCCCAGGAATTGGGTAGTGACATTTTATTCACAGCATCACTATGGTCAAATTGTGCCTACCTTATGAACATTTTTAAAATTGAGTTACCACTCTATTGTGTCTGATTATTATTGTATTCTTATTTGGCTGACTTACAATATTTGACATACAATTGGTTGCATTTATTTTGTTTTTCCGATTGGAGCACTGAGAGGTGAAGTGACTTGCTCATGGTCACACAGTGTCAGTAGCCAGATATGAACCCACAGCCTCAGGGTTTGCAGTAAGAAGCCTTAACCACACTGCCTACAATACAGCCTGTTTAACAGTAAACAACCTCATGTCCATTGTTACCTGACAAAAGTATATCTGAAAGTAGAGCAGAAGGTCCATTTAAAAGTTTAAGTTCTGGTAGTCATGGGGATTCTTTTCCACATTTGTTACTATAGCATGCGAAATTCAGAAAAGACTGTCTTGGTCTAAACAGCTTTAAAAAATGGAAGTCAGGATGGCTAACTTTTGTGTTAACCACACCTTCCACACTTTTACAGTATGAAACATATTTCAACTTAAATGTTACACTTGAGATAACATACAGTAATTTCTGTCTAATCTGTTTCAACCATTAATTATACAATAAGGCGAGTTTAGAAGGTAAGGGCTTTGACTATCCTTTTTCCCTTACTGTTGGGACACTTTTTTCTCATGTGTACTGTACAGTATACGCATATTCATTACAAAAAGTAACAACATTTACAGTGCATGGTATTGTAAAAAACTGAACTGGAATCCACTAGTTCCACGCTTTTAAGCACCACTACTGGCTCACATTTACCGGCCCACCCTGTCTAAGTATTGTGTGACAGTACTGTAGCCATATGTCGCCATGAAAGGTGCTAGACAGAAATAATTATGCCTTTACTATTTGTTTTCAGCATATGGTGTTTTGGTGTGCAGAAAATCTTCAATTGCAGACACTTCCCAGTAGACCTCCAGTCAGGCATGACACATTCAGTTATTTTTGATACGCACTCGTCTATCAGTCTTCAACTTGTTGTGGCAGGACAATATGTCAAGTGCTTTCATAATTAAAATGCCTACTCTCCCTCATGTTGACCTCTTAGAATAAATCATTTAATCCCTTGACAATAATGAAGAGGGCCTTTACTTTTCTTTCCGCCCTCACCAAACACCTAATTAAAGATTTCTGTCTGATGAACGCAGCATACTTCAGTGGTAAATGATTGCCTTTGTATGTGGTTGCAGTCAGTCTGTAAAAATTGTGGAACTACAAGATCTGAGGGAATTCCTCCCTTTGCATGAGAGTTTTGAAATCTGTCCTCTTTCATATCCAACTGAGGACTCTGTCTTTCAGACTCTCCAAGGTATCAAGGGAATATTCTGGTTGACTGATCAGCTATTTTCAGGATCTGCACCTTGCCTGCTTCTAGTTCCATCAGCATTTCAACATGAAAAAAATCCCCTAGACATTCTTAGTTTTCAGTGGCTGGACTTCTTCAGCTTGTCATTTTCATATGCTGTATTAATGTGATAGTGCAAGAAAGATGATTATATTGCAAAGGAACTCTGTTCAGTAAGAAGTCACCCTGTTAAGTTTAGCCATGGTGTATTAAATTATTCTAACTCTCTCTAACATTTCACAGCAGTGATTTATGGTGTATTTTGGATTTTTAAAAATCCAGAATTATCTTTGCATACAGCAGACTTGAATGTTGTGCCAGTAAGCGCTAGTCGATGGATCAGAAGGCAGTTGATATTGTAGCTGTGCCTCTTATTTTCAGAAAGAAAAAATAAAGTTAAACCATAAGATGAGATTGATACAGCTAAGCAATATCAGCCATCTGGCAGAAGTAGAAATGTTTCTGGAACTATCAGATACACTTATTTGCTACCTCTGCTAGATGTCTTTACTGTGACATTATAGCCATAAAGAACCATGTGTGTCCCACTCTCCCCAGGTACATTCACTTTTTCTTGCTCTAATCTTACGTAACACATTCTTCAGTTTTGTTCTTGCCTCACCACTCTGTCTTTAATGTGAAAGTGGCCAAAGAGAGGTCTGCAGTCTCTGAAAGCCAGAGCTCATCTTGGTTTTTGGTTTTGCTTTTCTGCTCTGTTGCTAGCTAGACTAGATTTGTCTTTGGAATTAATCTTTCATATACATTGTTTTTTGTTTTTAATGTGTGCATATTGTACTTAACAATCCATTTGTCTACTGAACTCCAGTTTTAATTTGTTATATTTTGTGGCATCACCAGAGCATTGCACCCAGAAAGATCATCTGGGTCTGGTGGAATAGCCTTTTAATAAGTAAGTCTTCTCCCAGTAACATCCCTAAACCCAATAGGGTTGTCCTCCTGATCTTAAGTTCCCATAAACTCCTAGAGGAGTTCATACTAAAGACATACCATAGCACCACTGCCACCTAGTGTATTGAAGCCATATACTCTCTTGTGGCAGTCTCCCTCCATTGTTCCTGCTTTGAACATGAGGCAGGCACTGGCCGGGAAGCCCATCTCTCCTACCTGTTTAACCCATAATGGAGTCCTTGATCTGTCTGTGGTCAAGGATTTCAGTTGCTTGTCTTGTAAATGTACCTTATCTGGAAAGTCCAACTTGTGGTCAGTCAGAGTCCGTACCATGGCTTAAACTGCACAATTAAGACCAAAGATCGCTCCCAGCAACTCTGAGAAAAACTGATTTAAAACCTCAAGTCAGGATGGAGACATGAAGATACACAAATCACTGAATATTCCTTGGGGTGCAATTAAATCAATCATTAGGAAATTGAACGAGTTTGGCCCAGCTATAAATCTGACTAGTGCATACCATCCATAAAAACTCAATGATTGTGCAAGAAGACGAATGGTGCAAGAGGCCACCAAGAGACCTGTGATAGTCTTGAGTCTGTGTGGCCACATCTCAACTTTGCACATCAGCACGCAACCACTTTTTTTTCATTCTTCTATGCAAAACTACTCAGGCTTGGTTAGGTTGCATGGGGAATGTGAGTGAGCAGGCTTTTTCATGTCCACCTGGAAATTCAGTTGGATTGACACTGGCTTGGCCACTGTAGGACACTGACGTTGTTGTTAAGCTATTCCTCTATAGCTTCAACTTTAAGCATGTTGTCTTGCTAGAAAAATAATCTTCCCTGAGATGCAAGTTTCTTTCAGACTGCCTCAAGTTTTTCCATATTTTGCTACATTCATTTTCCCTTCTACCCTCACAATCATTTATAAGAGCATCACCATAGTGTGGATACTGCCACCATCATGGTGGGGATCATGCATTTTAGATAATGTGCAGGGTTTGGCTTATGCTAAACATGGCAATTACTGTAGTCCGACTACCAAAAAGCTTAATTTTTGGACCCATCAGAACATAGAACTTTTTTCTATATGACTTCAGAGTCTCCCATGAGCCTTCTGGCAATAGAGCAAAGTCTTCTGGAGCAATCTTATAACATTTTACACTGTTGCTTATCGTGCCAGTTTCCTTTGAATCGAGCCGCATAATCACATCCTGACACACAGTTATTATATCCCTCTGTCAATTAAAACATCTATTCAGGGATGCCTAAAATGCGTAATTATATTAAACTGCTAGTCAAAATGTTGATTCTGCCACAAAACCTTTCCTATATATATTGTTAATCTAAGAAGAAAAAAAGTTTTGTCTGTGTGCACAGATAAAACATTATGAGTGTGCGTCGTTTTTTTTTTTTGTTTTTTTTTAATGTTTTTATATTGTAAAGACAAAACCAGCATACTGTATATACAATAAAATCTACTATTCACAGTTGTACCATTTGGTTTCTGAAAGTATGTATTAGTAAGAATTTGGAAATACATGAAAATATTAAGGAGACATAACAAACATTCCAGTGCATGGCCAATTCTTAACAGGCAAAATAAACATGGTGGTTCATTGTGGGAAAATTCAAATTACCTAAATGAACTGGCCGTCCTGCCCCCTGGACTTTCTACAATGCACATTGTTACAGACCCCTGTTGATTATTTTAGTAGAATACAATGAAGGCTTGACATTGAACAGAGAACAATAAAGACTTAGTAGCAGACAGTCCTTATGATGTCCTTCAGTGTTTCCACTGAGCCTTCCTGTTTATTGTTAACGTTCATTATTTATGAGTATGCTTGTTCCCTGAATAATCTACTATATAATAAAACACTGTCTAAGGTCTGTTTGTCCACTTCCTCTGAGCAATCTGATTGGTCAGCTTGATTTTAGAGTGATTGCTCAGTTTATGTTTGACACATTGAAAGAGGAAGTGTGAGACGCATGCAGAGGAGTAAAAGTATATGAAGCACATTGAGTCACATTTGAAGAGAGTGTAAAATCAGACAGGAAGTGAAAAAGGTGCCTTGAAAGTATTGACCGAGTCTGAGAAGCTTGAAATATGGGAAATGGACTCAAGAGAGAGCGCGCCAGTTAACAGACGTTCACACATGCAAATACAGATGCAGAAAGGCATGGAAGGTACACATAGGGCAAGAGATAGCAAGTATTTTTTAATTATACTACTGTCTTCAAGAGGTACTGTGGCTAGTACATAATGACAGCCTTTCACAGTAAGTGTAAAAGACACAAACCAAGCCTGCACCAGTCTCCATTTAGAATTGCCAGTTAACCTAACCTACTCCATTCTGGTATGTGTGTAGAAAAACCTACAGAAACACAGAGAGAACATACAATGTTTGGGATTATTATGAAGGTAATAAGAACTTGCTCACTTGTAGCTTTAAAAAGAGTCTTGCTATTTCATGTATTGTTTTTATTAACTTATTTAGTTGGATCAAAATAGCAACAACAAATTGAAAAGACAGTTATATCAATTTTCATTGTAAGACATTAAACATTGCCGTGTAATTCTTATTAAAGCTGGTCCAACTTGTAAAGGAAGGACACTTAATGCTGATATTTTAACAGTGATGTCCACTAAAGATGGCTGGCATGTCAAGGCAAGTGACTTTTTGGGGTGCCTTTGTATACTTACCTCATCCAGTGTGCACTATTAATGCAGGTTAGGTCTGCAGCACTGGACCTTCAAACATCCCCCAACTCCTCCAGTACATCAATATAAAAGCAATGGTACTCTTCACTTGTGATTTAAGTCTCTTTACATGTCAACATCAATAAATGTCAATCTGCATCACTCTTAAATAAAACTTGTTAGTATAGTGACTTTTTTAACACAGCATCTTTCTTTCAACTTGATAAACATGTTTTTGTTTGGGTCCAGGCAGCCACTGGTGGTTTTTCCAGTCTTCACATTACAACACTAAGCCTAGGGCCCATGAAGAGGTTTTAGTAAATGTCAATCCATCAATTTCAACACAGAAAAACACTTCAAAGCTTTGCTTCTGCAAAGGAAAGCCACTCGGCAGCTGTGCTGGAAATGCCTGTTGGTCATACCTTAACCTGATGTGTCCCTTCAAAGATACTGGAAATCACAAGAGGAGTTCAGCACCTCCCAGCTACATCTTAAGATCAGCTTGCTCAGGGGAAGAGAAAACAAGCTTAGATAATGAATACCAGTTGTGCATTAACCAGAGCTGCTCTCCAAACGCCTTCCAGTTGTTTATACACTTCGACCAGAGCTGTCAGGTCAGCCATAGTAGCAGGGGATGAATTTGACTAATAAGCCATGGCAATACTTCTCCTTCCCTGTAGTGGGTAGAAAAATAGTAGACACAACAGCAGGTTTGACCGCACATGAGCCAGACATTCAAGCTTGTGAAGAACAAAGCGGACATGTCTGACAGGTTTTATTTGCACCTGCTGCCCAGAGCAGGGAGATTTGAATTGTTTAATAAAGACTGATCTTCAATGGGAGAGGTGTTCTTAAATAGAAAAAAGGTAAACAATTTAATAAAAGTATTGTTTCATTGGGGCTGACATTGGAAAAAGACATGCAATACACATTTCTTTGTTAAATAAAGAAGAGAATGCTAAATAAAAGAAAGCATTTTAAAAGATTGCAGGGCAGAATTTTCAATTGTTCTCAGTCTTGTGTAGGATTTTTCTCCCAAGCTCATAATACAAAAAACTAGTTGTTTTATTCATTGGCACCATGCATGCCTATTCAATGGGCAGGAGGGAGATGAGGGTTAGAATCAGTCAGAGTAGTGTTTGGGGTCTGAATTTAAAGAAAGGAAAAGACATGTGAGGTGAATGGTAAATGGCAGATGAAGGAGAGAGAAAAAGAGAGGGGAAGAAAAAAGAAGGACCGCCCACCAGCTCTGCAAAACGTAAAGTACCATTGATGGCAAGGGTCAGCAACAGGACCCTGCAGACTTGTACAGTGTTGACCTCTGCTTTTCAATGCAAGGGGTTCTCCAAAGCACAGCAAATGTCTGCTACACAAAAAGAGAGATGCTTTGCACAACCAAAAATACAACTTTAACAGCAGTTGTACGCTTACACTTCATTTATCTGGAATTTCAGTGCTAGTCTATTGTAAACAGCAGGTTTAGAGGGTAGAAAGAGAAAATTAGTCTTTTTGTACGTCATTTGACTTTCTCTACTATAGAAGACCTTCTTTATTGAGCCACCTGTGCTTTGAAGGGGTATTCGCACAGCAATGTATGTTCTGCTGGATTATGCCAATTTTTATGTATGTTTGCTACCTTTATCATATTGAGGGTAATCAGCATTTTCTTTTTTTCCTACATAGGTGCACCAAAATCTGCTAATTGGGAGAGCAGTCTATTTAAATAGATGGCTTTAGAGATGTCATTCATTTAATAGTCATTATCTCAAATATCAAAACTCAACTTTGTATGCTGTCTTCTTCTAAACATATTAAGGGGTGTGTGTGCACACGCATGTGCAGAAATACAAAATATCATAAAATGGAGTTTCACAAGATTCTTTAAAAAGCAAACAAGAATACACACTAAGATCAAATATAAGCTCATTACATGAATGTTAGCAGTACAAGGAACAAACCATACTGATGGATATGTGGAGCTTAATTAAGACAATACAGCTACAACAACATTTATATACATAGCTTATTTTCATACATGTAGCTCAAAGTTCTTTACAGGATGAAGAAAGAGAAAAAAGAAAATATATAAAGAGTAAGTATAGAAGAGGCCAATTAGACAGCAACATGTTATATTTAGCCAATTAAAATTTGAGAACAAATCTGTGTTTGTAAATGTAATGTGATGGGTCATACAGAGTGTTAACCTAGCACAGTCCCACCAGACACATGACAGGAAGCCAGACCAAGACATGACCATTTTGCACACCTGAAGCACATACTGTATAGAGTTGACCAGTCAACCGAACAGCATGTTCACACATATTTTCCAAAATCTGGTAAAAATGAAGTGTGAAGTTTTCATTCATCCATCCGTTTTCTAAAGCCATAACTTAGAGAAGGGTCTTCTTGAGTTAAAGATGTTTCCTGTAGCAATAGACTCCAAGAAGGTATATGCAATGTACAGCATGACAGTTTTGTGCAAAGTATGTTTCAATCATATGTCTGGTCCAGTTTAGACTATCTTGTCAATAATGTGCAATCAGCCTACAACATTTATCTTTGTGTTGTGGAGGATAAGCTAACACAGTTAGACACAAGAAGAACATCCCGCCATTGAGCGGCCTTCGAATCAAAGATCCCTGGAGGTATGAGGCATCTCTTTAGGCTCCACACTACAGTAGACTACACAACTGGGACCTGAATAGAGGTCAAGCATTGTGTCATGTGTTACAGACTGCTGCTTTTTGCCACTCAAGATAGCATCTGGTAGATTGCTATAATTTTTAAGTGAAGAAAATATTTTCTGACCTAACATTTTTCTTTACAGTGTAACCCTGAATCAAAGTCTATCACTATAGCATAGCGCAAAAGACAGGAAGCAAATGCACAGGTAGATGAATGGCCAGTTCATGACCAGTCTGTTCATAGATACACTTGCCATCATTCATACCAGGCTCATTTGTGGACACCCATTTAACTTTGTAGGTCTTTGGTGTATGTGAAGAAGCTTGGGTAGCTTGAGAGAAATAAATAAGCACACAAAATCCACACAGATGGGGAGTGAAGCAGGAATGAAACCTAGGTCCTTGTAGAGTATAGTAGGCTTTACCAATGTACCATGTAAAAACATGACATTTTCAAAACGTCCTTAATTTTATTCAAGGTAAGTTGGGGTGGGGATTTGGGTCAGAAGCTTATCACAAAAGTAATTTGTGCTAGGAAAGAAACAGCTTTGGTCAGGGTGTCAGGCTGTTGCTGCTCCCACCAATGAAGGCACACCCGCATGGGGCCAATTTGGAACTAACTAAAAAATAGCATATTTGATGTTTGGAAGAAAATATTATTTGAAGAAAACCCACAGAGGCATAATGCAAACTCCCCGTAGACAACAGCAAGGCACATGATTTGTATCCATTTTGTTGGATCTATAAAGCAGTGAAGTACCACCATGCCCTCCTCTTCTTCCTCTTCATCTTTTCCCACTTCTATGTGGGATCAATGTGCTTGACCAGCCTTTTCCATACAGCTTGGTCCAGTACCTCCTCCCCAATCAGATCTTTTTCCTTTAGATCCTCTTTTACTTTACGCATCCACCTACGCTTTGGCCTTCCTCGCTTTCTCTTCTCCTATACTTCCATTCCCTTCACTTTTTGCCCACATGTTAATTGTCTCTCCTCTTCCCGTGTATTTACTACTTCAGTCTATTTTCCTGTACTTTCTTAGATATCTCTATTTCTTTTCCTTTAATTGTCTCATTTCATATTCTGTTCTTTTTTTGTAATTCTTATTTCTGACATATCCAGCTTCTTTTCCTGTACAGTACTCCCATTACTTACCATGTCTCAGCACCATACAGCATTTTTGGTATTGCCACCATCTTAAAAACTGACCTTTAACCTTCATCTTATTTCTTTGATCACACAATACTTGTGTTACCTTCTTCCAGTTGTTCCATCCACACCACACTCTGTTATCTCTGGATTAAATTTTTCTTCTTGGGCTACCAATAATCCTAGATATTTAAACATATCCACTCTTTTCAGTAGTTTTCCTTGCAGGCTAACTTCTGAATCTTGATCATCATTAAACTTCAAATATTCTGTCGTCGTCTTATTTATTTTTAACCATCTAACTGCCAAAGCCCTTCACCATTCATCTAACTACCTCTCCTCTTCCTCTCTGGTGTAACACAACACCATGTCATCAGCAAAAAGCCTGCACCAGCGGGATTGGTCTTTTATCCTATGGCTCAACACATTCATAACCAGATCAAAGAGCTAAGGACTTTAAAAAGATCCCTGGTGCAGACCTATTCTAACATGGGATCTTGTCTATTACCCCAACTATGCTTTTAACGAGAGTCCTCACTTCCTCATACTTATCCTGGATAGTCCATACACATACTTCACCATGTTGCTTAATTTAAGCGGCTGACCTTTTGTGGTAATTATCAAGTAAGTCTTTAAAATGTGCCAGGAAATTCTTATCTTATAAAGTAAACGGTAAATGATAAAATGTGTCGGCTATAAGAAAAATGCTTTCCGACTGAATAAAAATTCTAACATAAACTCTTTGTCTGCATTGTGGAAACAGTTATCACACCAGCTTCCCTTTATAAACAGTGTCAATTAAAAGTGCTCATTATTTCTGAGAGAAACATTTGCAGTTCTTGTGTGAATTAAATTAAAGTTAATTATATTACAGGATATACGTTACCTCACTTTTCCAAATGATCTTTCCCTTTTGCCAGCTGCACAGAGTTTCTGGACACCTTATGAAAGATTTTTTACTGATCCTTTGAGTTGTCCTTCCATTGCTTGTGAACTTTCAGAGGGCTGTACACCATAGCAGGATTACCTTGAGAAGTAGAAATTTGAAGCAGAGGCAGGATATTTGATTTATAGTTTGCAGTTGTAACCATGTGTTCTGTAGGTAGACTGCTTTGCCAGGTCTGCATCCTGTTGACTGCTTGATTGGGCTGGTGTTATTTATTTCTTGGTATTTTCTTAGATGTGTAATTTCACCCCTTTTACTATATAAGTACTGTAATTTTTTTCCTTGCTCTTTTTCTTTTTACAGTGTTTCATGGCCAAGCAGTAATTTATTTCACAAAGGAACCAAAATCACAAGATGCACTTCATGGACGTAGTGCCATTCTTCGCTGCGAGGTGGAAAATCCTGCCAATGTGGACTTTGAGTGGCTCCAAAATGGTACACCTGTCCAGGATACGGAACGAAGGTTTAAGGAAGGAAGTAATTTGCAGTTCACAGCTGTGGACAGAATTGAAGATGCCGGCAACTTCCAGTGTGTGGCTACTAACACCATAACCAAAGAAGAGGCTCGTTCTACAAATGCCTCCTTCAACATCAAATGTGAGTGACAATTCTACAATTTTAGGAAGTTCATAATGGCTTCATTTTATTGTATTAAGTAGCATTGTTACCTGATATGTTCTGGATGTTGGTTTGGTTTTTAGTTGTGGTTTTACCTGCGTATATTTTGCATGTTTATTCCAACTTATGTATTCTTCTTGAAAAAAAAAAAATAACATGCATGTTCAATTCAATTCTTTATTGTCATTAAGTACAAGTACCATTTACAATGAAATGCTTACTTGCATGTGCCTCCACTGACAGGAAACAAACACTAGAGACAAAATAAATATAGAATAAATACAAAACATGGCAGCAAGTTCATGTGCAAGATAACAGTATTAGTAGTAGCAGTGAAGGTAACAAGATTACTGATTGTTGGTGCGTCTAATTGCAGTTGGCTAAAAACTGTTCCTGAATTTGGAGGTGCATGTTCATTTGGACTTGAATCGCTTCCCAGATGGGAGGTGGGTGAAAAGTGGCAGTGCAGGATGGCTGGAGGTCCCACCTGATACTATTTACCTCCCTAAGACAGTGTGTGGTGTGGATGTCATGGATCACAAGGAGCTGAGTACCTGTGATCTGCTGTGCTGTTTTCACCTCTTGTCTGCAGAGCTCTGTGATCCTGAACTGAGCAGTGCTGTACCAGGATGTAATGCAGGATGGATTCCACAGTGCACCTGTAGAATCTGCTCAGAATTGTGAATGACATCTGGGCCTTCCTCAGTTTCCTGAGGAAGTAAAGGTATTGTTGAGCTGTCTTAAATACTGGTGCAGTGTGACTTAACCATTTAAGTTAATCAGTGAGGGTCACCCCAAGGAACCTGAAGCTGCTAACCTGCTCCACAGACTCCCTCCGATGTAAATGGGACGATGCTTTCTTCCCTGCTTATGGAAACTCGCAATCAGTTACTTTGTTTTGCTAACATTGAAGGTGAGGTTATTGTCCTGGCACCATTCTCCCGGGAATCTGACCTCCTCTCTGTAAGCCATCTCATTGTCCTTGCTGATCAGACCAATTACGGTGGTGGTGTCAGCAAACGTAAGGATGGTATTAGAGTTGTACTTAGCCACACAGTCATAGGTAAAGAGAGAGTAAAACCGGGGACTTGCTCTGTGGGGTGCCAGTGCTGATGATGAAGGTAGATATGCAGATGCACTGAGGTCTGCCAGTGAGGAAGTCCAGGCCCCAGTTACACAGTGAAGAGCTAAGCCCCAGATCCAGGAGTTTAACAATGAGCTGAGATGGGATGACATGGATTTTTTTTTTTAGCAATCCTTTTTTTTTTTTTTTTTAAATGTATAGTAGCTATAATCATCTTGGCATTGTGAAGATAAACGAGATACCTCAGATAACAAAGAGTTGGGATACGAGCCAGTAACCACTACCCTGTGGTCTAAATATGGATCCTAGTATCCCAAGTTCAGTGATCGGTACACTGTGTTGTAAAAATGGAGCTGTGCTTTCGATGAGACGTAAAACCAAGGCCCTGACTATCTGTGGTCATAAAAGATCACTGGGCATCCTTCATAAATAATAGGGTGTATCCCAAAGTCCAGGCTGAATTGTCCACCATGGCCTAGTCAATTGGGGCTCCTAATCATCCCCTGTTGCTAACTGGCTATCTCCCTCTCACCGCATCACCACCTAACAGCTAATGTGTGGTGAGCATACTGGTGCAAAAATGGTTGCTATTGCATCATCCAGGTGGATGCTACACATTACTGATGGCTCCTCACTCATTGAAGCGCTTTGAGTAGTGAGAAAAGTGCTATATAAATTTTAACAGATAATCATTATTATTATTATAAAGCAGACACCCTCAGTGATAATATGCAAGCTACTACAATACATTTTTTGTTTGCCATGCTCTAGAGAGTGGTGACATACTGCATGTTGGTTAGACATGCTACTATGAATTTCTCTGTATTCTGTGCATGTGACAGTTATAGTACTAACACAGACAATTGGCTCAATCCCTTCTGCTGTTTTTTATAAAGCCTAAACTGAATGTTTTTCATAACTTTTGAATTTTATGTTGTTTAGCTTGTGGCAAATTAACCTACCTTTGAGCCACTCAGTGGTTTTTCGAAGTCCGCTAAGATTCTGCCACTTAAACAAAATCTTACACATTTTAGTTAACTTAAAAGCTACAGTGAGTGATGGAATGTCACAGAATAATCCCACTTTCCCCTGGGGGAACTGCAGAACTTTCATTTTACTATATATGGTGGTTCGTAGATGCAGGCTGTTGGTAATTATGGCAAAGTCACCAAGCACTAACTGTAATCTTCAAAACTTTCCCAATTCCTATTTGTATGTGTGTGTATGTTCTCTCTTTTGTTCCTGTTACTCATTTTGTTGTTCTGCCATCAATTATATGTAAATTTTTAAGCTGTCTTGTTTGTCAGTTAATGAGTGGAAAGCAAACTTCTGCTCAAAACATCTGGGAATAGCAAAACAAAAAGGCTGGCTACATTTTGGCAGTCGGGGTCCGTACTGCTGTGACAAATCACACAAAGTGGCTTTTGGTCTTTAAAAATGGTGTAGTGCTGATTATTGGCAGTTCCAGCAAGGGACATGGTGAGAAACTTTCATGCAGTCATCAACCCATCTGAAATTACTTGGTGAGGCATTAAGACTAAGAATATTATTGTGAATGCACCTACATATTATTTGTCCATTATTTAGGGAAGAGACCCCTTTTAAATGCCTTTCAATTCAGTGTCTTGTGGGTAGGGCAGGGCAATATGGCCAAAAATATTTATCACGATATATATTTAAACATTTGCGATAACGATATATAACTGACAATATGATTGACGCGAGACAAAATACTTTACAACTCCACAACTTTATTAGTGCAAAAAAAAAACCTTCAATTTATTTTCACTTAAACAAGCAGCTGTTTTTATGTGCATTAAAGCTATATAAAAATTTAACAGTGCAAATGCAAATTCCTTGCTGACAGTTTAACCAAAAGGCATTTCCAGTGGAAATGGGCCGACATATCCTGAGCATAACCATGTATAATATCCACAAGACTTAAAAAGAGTTGCTTTGCAACATAAAATGGAACATAAAATTCAAGCCTAGAGTGTCCATAGTCTCACTCAGTGTGTTGGTTGTAGTCTCCGCTATGCAGTCAGTCATATTGCAGGTTGATACAAAACTAACTCTGACCTCTTTAGTGACCTGGCAAACATATTTAATGTAAATAATTAATTGTTTTACATCTGAGATATCTGTGGTTTCATCACACAGAATACTGAAAAACTTTTCTGTGTGTATATTTTTCAGTATGTTAGATTTTATTTCTGATGCTAAGACATCCAGCAGCTCTTGCATTATTCTTTCAGAGGTGTAATGTGCATTTTTACCAACATTAAGACTTTTGAGTGGTAAAGGGAGAGCCTGTTGGATATTCAGTTCACACTTGCACTATGGCAGGTACGCATTCTCGACATTTCCACTTTATTCTCGCCGTTTATCTCGAGATTAAATTCAACATTTTGGCATTATTCTCGTAGTGTGTCATTAAAGTAGAACATCATAAACTAAACTTCATCTTAAAATGAATGTTTAATTTTACTAGATTTTCTCAAACCCCCGTCATAAATTATGTAGCAACATGTCAACTTTATTCTCGTCATAAGCGTCAAGATTAAAGTGGAAATGTCAAGAATAAAGTCAACATCTCAACTTTATTCTCGACATAGTTTTTTTTTATTCACTTTGTCTGTATTTTTTTTTTTTCCTTCACTGTGGCCCTAATACGCTTCCGTACAAAACCCTCAGCAACTCAATGACAAAACTTTTGCTCAGGACACAGTGTGTGCTGCAAGGGTTTCTGCACACTTTTTGCAATATGGACGCAGGTCCAAATATGAGCAAATATTAGAACGACAGATGGGGTCTCTTTTAAACAGGAACCACAGTGAGTGCTACAAGGATTTTTGCACACAAAACACACCTAATGCTTAAACAACTGTATGTGTATATATTGGTTTGCTATGTACTTTACAAGAAGAGAGCTGCTGTACGCTCAGCCGCACTATACAGACTGCGCTGACGCTGAGAACAGAGATATCACTTCCTGATGCCTTTTTTCCCCGATATTTGACAGGCTGGTTTCACTAGACTTTTTTTTATTTTATCAGACCTCCTCTTGCCCGCCCACCTCCACATCCTCTTTGCTTGTAAACTGCCGCTTCGCTCCCTCTATTAGCATGTACATCCCCCTCTCGCCCGCCCTCCTCTCCATACTCCTTGCAACTGTATTAAGCAGCTACACCCCCGCTATTACCATGTACAGCCCGCTCTCGAAACCCCACCTCCCTATAATCTTTGCTTGTGAACTCTGCTCCGCCTCGACACCAGTTATTAGCTTCTTTGGTCTCACCACCACGCTAGTTGAAGCGGACGCCTCGTCACGTGCTTTAACAGCTTTGTTGTACTCCAACAAGTGCTTCTGCTATAAATGATTAAATAGGTTTGTCGTGTTTCCTCCCTTCGCCACAACGGCCCGCTTGCATGTTCTACAAAAAATTGTGCTTTGTTGGGTATCTGACGGGTGAAAACCAAACCAGTTCCACACCACTGAAGTTAAACCATTTTTACAAACCAATTCTGTTACATCTGTTTCATTCAACTATCCGCTTTCGCCCTTCTCATTCTCCGTCGCCGCCATGCTTTTTCCGCCATGTGCGTATGAAAACAAAGGCACTGCACATGCGCGTTTTACCCGATATTCTATCGCGATATTTCATTTTCTTATCATTGCCTAACATTGTACCGGTATTACCGTGAAAGGTATAATATGGCCCAGCCCTACTTGTGGTCATTGTCTAACGTAGATACCGTTGTTTATGTTTTCGGATGTATCTAAACAGTAGTATCTAAGCACTAGAACAGTTATAACCACCAAAAGAGTTGTATCATTAAAAGTGGCAACATTTGAAAGACTCCATTAAATTCCTTTCAATTCATTGTCCATCATAGGAACATTTTGACAAAATGATGTTAAAATGGTCTAGTGTTTTCTGCTTAAAATTGTATTTTACTGCAGCATCTGTATCATGTTTTTCATTTCAGCGTATCTAAGTATCAGTATCTGAGCACCTAGAGCGGCTCTTCAAGTATATATTGCTTGTTGCTGTTAGCAATACCAGCTAAGATTGTATTCCTTGGAGATGTGGACAAAAATTCAGCCGAAAGTGCTGTCAGAGACTGATCAATAACTGCCATAAATATCCCCTCGCAGTTATTGCTGGTTTAGGTGGTCTGTCCAATTATTGAGTCGAAGGGCACAATTAATTTTTTTTTTCCCCTGGCCATTATGGGTTACATAACATTCATAATAAATGCCTCATGTAACCATCAAAACATTGCATGATGCTTTCAGGAAGGATGCCCTTTAATTTTTGGCTGATAAGTTACTTCTTGTCATAGAGGAAGATAAGTAGTAATACATAAACAAAGACAATAAAATAGACATTTTTGTAATTTAACACATGATGTATGCAGTCTTCTTAATTACATTATATTACCAATTGATGTTTCACTGGTATTTGCTAATTATTTATATGGTTAACGTCCTTTAGAATTTGTGGTGAAGTGAAAATGTGATTTATTAAATTGGTGTGTAAATACAAGAGTACAAGAAAGCATAAAGGTTTGTAGCACTAAAGTGATCCCAGTATATTAAAAAGATGTTTGGGGAAGAAAAAAATCACAATAAAATGCTGAAAAATCTTCTCTGTGCGAGCCTGTTAAAAGAATGTGAAAAAATGGTGGCATATCCAGTGTTCAGTTAGCAGAAACAGAAGAGGCGGGGCTCAAGTGGTTCTATACAGGAAGTAATGTCAATATTGGCCATCCATCAAGCATTCTTTCTATAGAGGGAAGAAGAGAGGAGGCGTTAGGCAACAGTGACAACCCCTGCCTTGGTGGAGCATAAGCCCCCAACAAGCCCTGAAACTGTGTCCCAATCACCCATGTGTGACAGATACAATACGTGCCATAAAATGTTTTTTCATTTTTAAATAAATGACTGCCTTAAACATGTAAATATAGCTTCTGCATGTTTCCTTCAAATCCTGACAACATGCAGATTAAGTTAACAGTTGACTCTGAATTGGACCAGTGTGTGCAAATATAACCGAGTTCACTCCAAAGGACTAGTGCCCAGTTTAGGCCATACGCCTGATGCCACAGTTATCTGCTCTGGCTACTACACACCAGAACTTATTTAAGTGAGATATAGTTGGATGGATGGAGTTTCTCCAAGGTCTGTTTAGAACTGTAGTTAGAAGTCTGTGGCTCCAAACATATTTGCATGTAGAATTCTTTGCCCTGAATTAACGATCTAGCCATTATCTTCAGCAGAAGAAAAACAAATTTTAGTGATTTTATAGACTCCCCCAAACCCCTTCTTCTCCATTACCTACTAGTCTTAATAAATTCATAAATTTCTGTTCAGTCATTAACATTTAGATAAATTAATTACTAATTTATTTATTGAAGCTTTATTTATTGGATGGCACAGTGGCAGTTGTGCTACCTGACGTTCAAGCCCTAGGTGCTTCCTAGTCTGCATGACCTCTCTGTGACTGTGTGGGTTTCTTACGGGTGCTTCAGTTTCTTCCCACAGGTCCAAAGTACAGGTTAGGTGGATTGGTGATGCTAAATTTGTTCTGGCGAATGTGTCTGTTTGTTCACCCTGTGATGGCCTTGCCTCCTGTCCAGGAATTGTTCCTGCCTTGCACCAGATGCTTGCTGGGATAGACTTCAGCTTCCCTGTGACCCTGCTCTGGATAAGCAGGCTTATCGAACAGATAGATGGAAGGTCTATAGATATAAATTGTTTTTAATTTCTTATACATATTGCATTACAAAATTAGTTCAGTGTTGTGTTTTGCTTTAAGTAGATTACATTTAAAATGTGGGAAATGCCCTGGGCTTATATAAGAATTCATTGAAATAAATATTTAACTCTAAGAACTTTGCTTAGCAGAGCTATGTGACCTTAATTTAGAAAATTGTGTACCTACTATATTAGAAAGTGGCCGATGCAGCGTGATTTCGGATGATTTTCTTGTTTCTTTGAATTTTATGAAACACTCTTTACAATTGCTGTGTTTGTCCCCAGTCAGGAGGTCTGCTTTAAAGTAATTAATTTACCATTGACTTATAAATCAATTGGACTTCTCCTCATGTTTGCAATAAAATGAGTAACATCATTGTCCGTGCACCGTGACTTTATGGACAGAAAGAGTAGAGACCACCAGGGCTCCTCAGCTATGCACAAAGGCCTGTAATGGCTGGAAGATTTTATTTTTACTAGCTCCTTCAAGAATTATGCCTGATTGTAGTGGTGATCCATACTCAATTGGACCTCATGATTTTCTTTGTCTGTGCTCATTCAGTACTTTCAGAAGTGTGAAAGGTAACAGAGCCATGTGCTAACAGTGGGACATGCAGGTGTGCATTTGCTTTACAGCTCATCTGTCAGTATGCTGCTGTTTTCTTTAAAGTTTTTTTTTTTTTTAAATAGCACTAATTTTAAATTGAACTGGCTTAGGTGTGAGAGTATGCTGTTAAACAAACATGAATGGCAAGAACTTGATGAGCTTCTCGTTATGAACTGCAGCATTTAGAGAAAGCTCTTAATAAACCTTCAATTAAGTGCAAACTTCAGTTCTTGAGCAGACTGCAAGACCTCTAAATATCTTCATTAAAAACTGCAACACACACACAGTCAGTGAATTTACATGCACTTTAATAACCTGGTTGTTCACAGAGACTCAGGTTTGGGGAAACGGGATGTTGGTCTGTTAGAAACTTGGTTTAGAGAAGTAGTAACCTGAATATGTGGCTTTGTAAACCTGTAACCAGGTTGCAGGTAAGGACTTAATAGTCTGCAAATGTCTTTGCTTTGCATATGTATTCTGCAGCCACAGGTGGAAAGTGATGAAAGCGTCCAGAAAGATAAATTTCCTCAGGCAAACCCTCTAGTGATGGCATTATTCCTTCTCCTGGTTGAAATAATTCATCTTATTTTAGAAATTGCTACATTTTTGTTTATGGACTCAACAGTACAATCTTGGGAGATTTGAGCTCCATGGTGGTTTTTGGATTCACAACAGCCATTATGATATATATTCTTTTATGTTTTAGTGCACCTTTTGTTGTCATTGGAGCATTTTCCAAAATATAACTCCATAAGCAGACAAGCACATGTAAACAAGGGTTTTAAGAAACCTGGCTTCTGCCTGTTAATTTGGTTAATTGCCCTATTCTGATTTTGTGTGTGCATGTAACTGCACTCACTGTAGGTAGTTCTGATTTGTCCATTATCTTTCAAACATTACACACAATCCTTTCTGATGTTGTCTTGTCATGTCATTTATTAAAAATTTTGTTAAACTGAATCTCTCTCTTCTTTCTTCCCCTTTAACAAAACCTTTAAAATTATTCTTCACATATGCAGAAGCTGCATGATCCAGTCTAAAGGTCAGAAGAAGTCAAAGCTGTCAAGCTGTGACACCAAGCAACAATGATATATTACATTATATGCATTATATGTTAAATAAATAAAATAATGTGACAATATAAAATATGTTTTATCAGTTCTGGTTCCTGGTGGAGTTGCAGTCTTTGAAACCCATGTCGGGTGCAAAACAGGAACCAACCATGGAGGGGACACACCATCACTCAAATAGACTGAATTTGGAATTCAGACAGTGAGTGGGCATGTCTTGCTGTCTTGCTCCATGTGACATTACCTTGTGTGACATTACCTTCTTCTTCATTTCAACTTCACTTAATGGTGGTATTTCTTCACATCTTAGATGAAATTACCCAGCTGCCAATTTTTTTCTGTCTCCATATCATCCTGTATTGTTCTTTTTGTCATTATCTGTGACATTACCCAGCAGCTCACTCTTGCCACATCACCAAATGCTCCTTTTATTTGCATCTTTCAACATGGTATCGGTGTGCAGTAATCATTGGGTTCCATCCAATCTTGGCCTGATCACTGTTAGTGTTGAATTTGAATATTTGGGTTCTCCCTAAGCTTTGGTGTTTTTTTTTTTTCCCTGTGCATTTCAATTTTCCTCCCACATTCAGAAGAGCCAAATATGAGTTTGTTGTTTTTAAGAGGTGACTATAAATTTGCACACCATGAATGCAAAACATTTGCCTTAATGGACTGACATCCCATCCAAAGTTGGTGCCATCTGCTTAATCCTACCAGGATAGGGGCTTGCATTCCTGGCGGGGATTTGGCATGTTTTGTAATGGATGGATGGGCTTTGCAGTATTATCCAAAACTATCTTGTCTTTAGACAAATGACATTATACAGTTAGCCCTGTGTTTAGAGGCCACTTCCAGCACTTGTGCCTGAAATATTCTCCACTCTTCCCTGTGACAAGTGTTTTAACATCACCTTAAGGCCTCTTTCTCTAACAGCTTCCACTGAAAAGAAAAAAAAATTGTCCGAACATGTGGGTATATGAGGTGCGATCCAAAAGTTCCTGAAATGCATTCATTCTGCAGCCAGAAGGGTTTGGTTATATCAATCAGCACTAGATAGCAGTTCAAGTTGTCCTTGAGAGCTGTTATCACGTGTTATAACATCAGTGCAGTTGTTTTTCAAGTCGCAGTTCTCGTTTAAACTTCGGTTGTGTCTGTGAAGGGTTGTTCGTGAAAATAAGTGATTTGAAAGACCCAAAAAAGCTCGACAAGTTCACAGCAACACCAAGTCAATGCTCATTTGCTTCTTTGATGTGAAAGGCGTCATCCACAAGGAATCTGTGCCACAAGGACAGACGGTAAATGGAGCATTCTACAGGGATGTTCTAAGGCATTTGCGAAAGCGAATTCGACGAACACGTCCTCAGATGTGGGCTGACAAGTCATTTCTTTTGAATCATGACAATGCACCAGCTCACACATCTCTGTGCGTGAATTTTTGGCTTCTACAAAGTTTACTGCCATTCCCCACCCTCCGTACTCCCCTGATTTAGCGCCGTCTGATTTTTTTTTTTAATTTCCTAAGATGAAGATGAGGCTCAAGGGATGCAGATTTGAGACGGTGGAGGAGATCCAAGCAGTAACAACCGACGTCTTGAACACACTGACAAAAAACAAATTCCAGAGGTGCTTTGAAAGGTTGAAATCTCGCTGGGATTGGTGTATCAACTCAGCGGGTGACTATTTCGAAGGAACGTTTTCACCATTAATTGTTATTTGTTGTGTATGCTTTTAAATAAATGCATTCCGGGAACTTTTGGATCGCACCTCGTATCTTATGGATTTTGGCTTGCTGATCACAAAAATCACCTTTGCATTTTCTTATCATTTACCATTTTATTGTAGTCATCTATTTTTGTGACATCCTTTCTTGGTATAAGTACTTCATACACAGTAAAACAACTACAACTGGAACATCTGTGGTGAGCTGAAAGTTGTGGTACTGCAGCTCAGATACAACAAGTTCTGTGAATGGGGCACAAGCACTAAAGAGTTTCTTCATGTTAAAAAGAACTGGCCGCTCCATAAAGGCATTTGAACAACTTGTCAACCCAACAAACAGATTTTTTTTGCCTCCTCTTCATATAAAAATTTGGACTGATGAAAAATTTAATGAAAGTGATGAACAAGAAATTTATTTAGGACAGATGTTTCCACAAATAATTGATTTCAGAATTAAGTAAGGCGCATTTATTAGTCCACAAATTAGACACATCATCAGTTGTAAGCGGTTCAGATATCTGGTAGTGAGTGTGGAGGAAACCTCATGGAAGGCATTTAAGAATGTTGAGAACTACAGAGCACCAAACTACTTCTTGCTGGTTGACAACATGTGTCAAGCATATAAAACCATGAACAACAACAATAACATTTATTTATATAGCACATTTTCATACAAAAAATTTACATAATGAAAAATAGAAAAATAAAAGACATAGTAAGAAAATAAAATAAGTCAACATTAATTAACATAGAATAAGAGTAAGGTCCAATGGCCAGGGAGGACAGAAAAAAAAAAAACTCCAGACGGCTGAAGAAAAAAATAAAATCTGCAGGGATTCCAGACCATGAGACCGCCCAGTCCCCTCTGGGCATTCTACCTCACATAAATGAAACAGTCCTCTTTGTATTTTTGGTTCTCACGGAAGGAAATGAAATGAAGTGCCACAAAACTCTGAAAATTAATTTTCTGCATTCCCACTTGGACTTCTTCCCTGCTAATCTTGGTGCAGTTAGTGACGAGTATGGTGAAAGGTTTCATCAGGACCTTGCAATGATGGAAAAGCAAGATCAGTGTAAGTGGCCAACTAATGTTGGACATTGAAATGAGAAGCATTAGATGCTGAATACAAATGTAAATCAGCAGTTGACCTAATGCAATGTGTTGCCCTCATTAAGTAATTAAACACAATAAATGCAACAAATTCAGTTTTCTTCAAATTCTTGTGTTACAGTCATACAGAAATGATATTTGTGTTCAGCTTGATGCTATCTATCAGAATTGCTGAAATGTTTCAGGAAGCAAAACTTTGAAACAATTTGCTGTCCAGATGAATTCTTAGTGCTGTTTAGGAAGAAAATAGCTTTTTTCCATTTTCATTTTGTGAATTTTGCAATCTGAGATATCAGTCAGCTACCAAAAGTATAAACTGCTAAATTGTCCAAATTGACAATTGGTGAAATAAATGCAAAAGTAACGATGACGGATGATTAACAGTGGATGCTGCAAATAAATTGTGAGCTGATGAACACTTTCTTCTAGAAAAAGTACAGAATGAGTTTCTTGCAGACGGGCTCTGGATCAGGGTCTACTAAGACCTCTAAAAGCTCAAAGTTGCCAACATTGTCTCAATATTTATACATTTTATAACAAGCCAAAAACCATTTCACTATTTCTTTGTTCTCCAGCATCTCAGTTTAGGCTCCTACAAAATTTGTTTCCTTGGGAGAGATCGTAAAATGTTACTTTCGACTTACAGTCTTTGGTGGTCTGACTTCCAGAGTACAGAAACATATAAACTTGTTGGCTTCAACATTTACAATAAGTGCTGGAAACATTAACTCTTTGTGCACGGATATTACTGCTTTGCATCACTGTGATTCAATTCTTCACTAAAATGTATTTGTTTAGTGAAAGTCAATTATATCTTTTTATCATTAATAAATATAGTTATTTATCGTCAATTACCCATGGTTTTATTTGGTAAGAAACAGATGTACCCTGAGAAGTGACCTGTAGACACACAGAGATCATGCAATTCAAATCATTGCATGAGTAGACCGACCTAAGGCTTGGTCATTTCCCCAGTGTTTATAAGTCTTTAATCCCAATGACCTGCATGCTGAGTTGATAGGCAAGTGTAGACAGTCCTAGAATGAGTGGCTACACGCAAGCTTGTTGAGCTACAGTTGGGTCCCATCTTTGACTTTGGTTCTAGCCTTATCTCTCCAGCTCATTGCGTTCTCTGGAATAGTAAATGCACTTCAGAAAAGGAATGGAGGAATCTGAATGTGTCACGTATGAATTTATGTTTGCATTTTTCTAAGTATTTGAGCATTGGTTTCTAGGCAGCCATAAGACTTTTTTTTGGATAAAGCAACAGTTAAATGTGTTGTATACTTTTAGATTTATTTAATTATAGTGAGTAAGTAGCAATCAATTATGTTTGCAATTTTTTATCAACATATATGCACTATATGCAGTGATTATTTTTTTGTCATTAGTGAGTGAAAGGTAATGGGCAGTTGGTGCTTATCCTGACAACATTAGCATAGCCTGATACCCAGCACCGAAGGGGGCATCATTTCATTGCTGGGAACGTTCCCATGCACCAGCTTATTGTAGAGTTGCCCGTTAATGTAGAAATCCTGTATGTGGGTTGTGGCAGGAAAACCAGAATGCCCCTCTTAAATGCCAAAGAACATGGTAAGAATGTGTATTCTATACAGCTACTGTGCAACCCCTATTTTTAAAGAATAACATTACATTGATAACATTTTGCTGCGCTATTGTGGCATGGTTATCAATGGTCCATGATGATTTTCTTTTAAAGTGTGTATTTTAGAAACTGATTTGTCATAGAATTCTAGTAGGTAGTACCGTACAGTGCAATAACATTCTTGAACCCATTTAGTCTAGTTCACAGTTGTGAGGTGCCAGAGACCATCACAGCAGCACTGCGCAGAATGTGGGAAAGGGGAAACTGCCTCCCGGGTGACAGTTACTCAAAATGCCTGGCAAAGTAAGATGATTTTAGAGTTAACTGGGGTTTAAAAATACAGTAACATTATTTTAAGAGCATATGCACAATGTACAATTAAGTTGATAAGGTATTGGAAGTAGACACAGTGTAAACTTGCAATTACTTATCTAATCTATTCTTAACAAAACATAAAACTCACACATGTACCAATTCTTTCACTTGGCCAGTGTTAAACTCAGCAGAACTTCTGTGGGAATGTAGGGGGAAAACTGGAGGAAAATAACCCCTCATTTATGGGGGGAAAACATTCCAACTCCACAGCAAATGAGAGCAGGATTCAAACTATTTTAATTATAATATTAGAGAAAAGCCAAGCAAAATGACACCTTTTATTGGCTAACTAAAAAGATTACAATATGCAAGCTTTTGAGGCAACTCAGGCCCCTTCTTGCCTGAAGAAGGGGCCTGAGTTGCCTCGAAAGCTTGCATATTGTAATCCTCTTAGTTAGCCAATAAAAGGTGTCATTTTGCTTGGCTTTTCTCTGCATTCATAATGGCTAATACCCTAGTACTACAATTATAATATTAGTAATGTATTTCTGCTACCAATAACAATAATACTGCAGCACTAACCAGTGTTAAAAAAATTATTAATCCAATAATTTTCTTAACCCACTTAATCCAGAAAAGGATTTCAGTGCAGCTGAAACCTATCCCAGCAAGCATAAGGCTCAAGGCAGTAACAATGCCTGGGCAGGGTGGGTGCCAGTCCATCACAGGGTAAACTCACATGGAACACTTTAGAAAAACCAATCCACCTTACCTGCATATCTTTATACTATGGAAGGAAACCCACACAGCCATGATGATAACAAGCAAACTTCACACAGGCAGCACCCAGGATGTGAACCCAGGTCTCTTTACTGTGAGGCAGCAACACTAGCACTATGCAACTGTGTCTCCCTCAATTAAATAATACCTATGTTAAATTTTAGAATAGTAATCATTTTACAAAATATGTCATCAGTTGCCAGAGTGGTGGTGCTTGCAATTACGAATCTCACTGAACTGTGTAGATTTGCCAATAGTCTTGAACTTGTAGGGACTCTGTGGATGGTTCGACTCTCTGCCTTACTCTTAAACCATTAAGAACAAAAACAATTATGATTAACACTGGTAGTTAAACTTCATCGTTTGGGAAATTCTCCATCAGCCATGTAGGGACCCCTTTGAATGTTTTGTGTTCATTTTGAATTTTAGTGTTTTTCACCTGTGCCCACAGTTATATTTAACACCATTGTCCTAAAATCATTGACTGTTTATATTGGACCCCCTATTTTCTATTTGATAAAAATGCAGTTTTTTTCACTTGTATTTTTTATGGGACTATGAAAATCAGTTTTACTGAATGTCCTTTAATGTTCATGAATCACACTGATAACGTACAGAATATCAGAAACTACCTCCTGCAGTCACACAAAATGCCTGGCAAAGTAAGACAATTTCAGAGTTAACTTGGGTTCAGAAATAACATTATTTTAAGAGCATATGCACAACATACAATTAAGTTAATAAGATACTGGAAGTACAGTAGACACAGTGTAAATTTGCAATTACTTATCTAATCTATTCTTAACAAAAAATAAAACTCAGTGAAACTTCAAAATGTTTCTGTAGACAAAGGTGAATGGCTACTTTTTATGTTTCCATTGACTGCTAATGTTTTTTGGAATCGGGCTTTATAAAAACCAGAATTGAGCTGTTAACATGAAATATAACTTAATAGTTTTATCCTACATCACAGTCTAAGGTTGACCTGCAGTTCATTTATTTTGCAGTGGATTGGTAGCAGCTTCGTGCCCAGTGCTGCCCATATGAACTCTGCCTGTCAGGGACCTTTCATCAGAATAAGTGAATTCTGAAAATGAATAAAAGTTTTTAATATTACTAAGTGTTACTGTTCAAATATGCAAATTATAATTACAGAAAAAAGAAAAGTTCATTCTGACTACAGATGTGCGCATTTAATAGTAATGTAACATGATGATCTCAAACGTGATTTTGTTACATGGACCTAGTGTTTTTTAAAAAAAAAAAGATACCATCGTCCAGTCTGTCCATTAGGAATTGTCTTTCTGTGCGAAAAAAGACAAGATATTTTTTAAAACCTTACAAGAGCTGTCATTATTGATTTTTCAAATTGTTGGTTTGTTATTTTGATTAAGTATTTATGAAACTCCAAAAATGCAATTATTTTTTGGAGGTTAAGGTCCATGAAGCATTTGTTAATGATTGCCATTTTTCAATACTGCTTGCATCATATTTTCTTTATCTTTACAACATTTTTGTTTGCAAATAATGCATTACTTATGATATGCCTTCTCTTTTTATTGATGTTTTAGCCACCCTTCACTCCTCTGTTTTGCCGCCAAAACTCATTTGCTTCAAGATCAGGGTCACACACAGGTTATGGGGTCTGACTTTGCTCTCTGTGCTATATAAAGATGAAATGTTTTAGAAACCAACAAGCTATCTTAGTCGCCACTTTGTCTGGAGTTGAATGTCCTTACCAAAATTGCAGCTGGGAGCACACCTTTCTTTCTGTCTTTACTTCCTGCCTTCTGTCTGTCTGTCTTGTAATAAAGTATCTTCTCTTACAGGGGCTCAGGTTTGACTAACAGCCTCACATCTGACACTCAGTCCAGCATGAGTCTTTGGAATGCAGGAGGCAACCAGCATCATTCTTTTATAAGTGTCTGCTTGTGTAATTATTAGTGTAAGCATAAAATATTCCAGGTGCTAAGACTGAATTTCTTTGTATTAGAAGTTCCCATGCAAAATCTTTATACGTAGGAGGTAAATATGGCCAAAATTCAATTCATTAACATTTTGATGACACAAACCACTAAACATTTCAGTGACCTTCATGTGAGATACTCGTATTCTAAAGAGGCTTGGACCTTCCAAGTCTTTTCACCATCAAGGCCTATTTTCCAACATCCCAGTGGTTCCTTGAAATTGCCTTATGTTAGCCCACTTTCTGAGGGAAGTTTGTCATTTTATGCCTTAATCTGAACTGATGCTGAATTCTGTGACTCCTAACCTTAACTTGAAAACTTAGAACTGAAATTTCTCATTAGATGAAGGTGAATATTAAATAGTCTAATAGTAAACTGGTAGTGAGTGCTGCACTGATCCTTGCAGGGGCTTTTACTTGATTCAGCAGGAATACAAAATATAAGTTAAGATTGACACAGAGCAAAGTGTGCAATTGACCAAACATCCATTTAATGTATTGTTTTCCAAAACTGTCTACCACTCTGTATGGTGTAACTGCTGCACAAGCAGATGGTCCTTGATGGAATAAGGCAAAGGCATTATGAAGACTGGTGGGTATAAAAGAGCTCCAGTAGTGCCCCTTAGTACATTTTTGAGGAGCTCATGGCTAAAGATGCAAGTGCAACTTGTCATGAAGAGGATGTCCTAGCTCATTCCTATAGTATGCTGGCTTTACTGATCAGTACGTTTAGACATCCTCTGTTGTTCCACCAGCAGATGACAGTTAAGAACAGTACATTGGCCAGCCACTGTGAACTGGTAAAACACCCTTAGCTGATTAAAGGATTAAGGACCTAAACCACTTCATAAAAAAGAATAATGTAATTGGGTCCTTTTTTTGCAGCAGGTTGGTTTTGGCCACTTAATTTAGCCCTATGGTTCCCAACCCCTGGTCCACATACTGTTGCCAATACTTGGAGCTCTTCCTGTAAAACCAGAGGCCTAGAATAATATGAGCCAGTCATTTTCCAACCCTGAAGGGCGATCAGATGTCATTAAAACAAGCATCTTAAAACTCCCAGGGGAAGCTACATAATGATGATCGATTGTCATTAAACCAGAGACTCGAAACCCCAGCAGGGAAATGGGAAAGTTGGCCAACAGTCCATAAAATGTTTCAACTATTTGAAAGCAGTCCACTTGCCAAAAAGTTTGCTGGTCCTAGCCTACTCTTCAGATTAAAGGCTGGTCTCAGGGATTCTAGTAGGCCTCAATTAAAAATGTTCAGTTCTCCATATATTTTTGGTGCGTCTTCTCATCTCTGTTGTTAGTGCATCCTACAATGGAGGAGACATCGGAGATATTCTGTGAACAGAGTTTTCTTAATGTTGTGTAGAGGATTAAAAGAAAGTGAGTTAGGACAGATTTATTCTGTGCCCATGTTGTTAAATACAGTCTTGAACACCTAGTGCTAGAGCTTCACAATCTTTCCATTATTTAGATGTTCATGACACTGACACTGTTAAAGGCACCAGTCAAATCAAAGAATGTAACATTAACCCTTGTACTGATAACTATGTTTTGCAGTGTAGGCTTTTTGAAGTGTTGAGGTCAGATATGGGCCTGGTAGGCGAAATACAGGGGCTGAGGTGGTCTGTAACCCTACCTTTATCACTATCTGCCTGGTTAGTAAATGTAATGCTAAAACAGAAGTAAGCGGGAAAAACCTTAGCTGAGGTGTAACTTGTCACTTAAAAGCCTGAAATAAAATTTCAAACTGTTTCATACTGGTGTGGTTTCCATGTATTAAAGAGTAACATACACATTTTTACATTTCTTTTTATTATAAAGGACACTGGCCCCATTATTACAGAGGGGAGAGCAGTATGGGCTCTAGAACATATGTCCTTATCTTCTGCCTGTAAATATTTACAGTTGTTTCTTTAGTTTCTCCCAAGCCCAGTAGGCTTCTTTCAAATCCTGGTTCAGTGTCTGACTACGTGAAGTTTGCTTATCTATCCTGTCACCACCTGACCCCCGCCTCTAACACTACAGTTTTTCTTCCCAGATCCTAGGGATACCCCTGCTAACTGTTGGTGTGTATGTGTTAGTGTGTCCTTTTACAGACTGGCTTAATTCCTACTATGCCCCCAGTAATACCATAATGGGCCTTGGCCTCTTGACTCATTGAAATGTATAAAGTAGGTCTGATGATGGATGAATATTTAACATTTAATAGATGTCATTTCAAGTGTGTTTATAGTAACAGTACTGCCAAACAAACATCCCACCTCTATTTTATGAAGCCCTCCAAGTCCCACAGCCCCCAAATCCCAAGGCTCTTTACTAATACCAACAAGACTGTTTAAATTTTTCTTTACAGGTTAAGCACAGGCACGTTAAATATCTTGCTCAGGGTCACAAAGTAGGTTTGAAGTAGGTGTTGAGCCAGCATGTCTGTGGTTCATGGCTGCCACTGCTAATGTATCTGTTAAGACCAAGATCAAATGCTTTCCCGTACTGTACCTTTCCCAGTGTTTTATACCCTGATCAGTGTTCAGCTAATTCTGGTCGTAACAAAATGGTGAAATGTAAAACCTCTACAACAAAAACAAGGAATGTACTATATAATTGGTGATGCTATGAAGTCAGAAAATGACATTATTAACATGAGTCCAAAGTCCACAGATTAGTATAAACACATTTAAAAAGTAGTAGTATTGTAAATGTATAGAAGTTCCAGCTGCTTTCTGCAGTGCCATTGCACCCTGAAGTGTATTGATGTTAGAGTTTTACTCATAAGCATTTACTAAAAATTCTGAATTTTGTTTTGTTCTATTAATTTGCTGAATTTTGCTTAATCTACTTTTAAAGCAATGCAGGATGATGTATTCCATACCGTTGCAATCAGGCACAAGGCCAGCAGCCAAACCAGTGGAACTTCAGAAGAGGTCATCCACCTGAAGTTAAGCATGTTCTGGCCCAGCCAGTACTTGGTTGGGAGACCAACCAGGAAAAGGTTAGGTTGCTGCTGGAAGAGGTGTTGGTGAGGCCAGTGTAGTGATGGAGACACTGCTGTAAAAATGGCTTCGTAAAACCAAGGTCCTGAGTCTTTGTGGTCATAAAAGGTCCCCGGGCATCCTTCATAAAGAGTAGGTTATATCCTGATGTCCAGGCTAAATTGTCAGGCATGGCCTAGTTATTTTGGCCCCCTAATCATCTACTGTCTCTATTTGGCTGTCTGTCTCTCACTACTTCACCACCTTATAGCTAATGTGCAATGAGTTTACCGGTGCAAAAGTTGCTGCCGTTGCATCATCCAGCATTCCTGGGTGCAAGACGTTAGTGGTTATTGAAATGGCTCCCCACACACTATGAAAAGTGCTTTGAATAATGAGAAAAGTGCAATATAAATGTAAAGAAATATTTTTATTATTACGGTAGGAACCAATCTTGGGCAGAGGGTTCCAGTCCATTGCATTTCTCTCGCATCCGCCATCACCTCACACTAGGATCATTTACACTTACTGATTAACAAAAACTGCAGGGCTTTGGGATATGGGATGAAGCTGGAGTCCCTGTGGCAGACCTTGGAAAACAAACAGACCCCATCGAAATGGCAACAAAGCTGGGATTCAAATCTGGCATCCTACGACTGTGAAGTGGCAGCATAAGCGTCTGTGTGTCGGTGCTGCTTGTGAACATTCCTGATATTCTAAAAGAAAAGTCCACTGCTAAACCACTAAAGGAACTGAAATGCGAAGCCAGCATGACACATAAAAGGAATATGGGAAGTAGACTTGTGCCAGCATCTAATAATATTTGAAATTGTGAGATATTGTGAAATTTAAGAAATTTTATTATGTGGCCTCTTGGCAATTCATTAATTTCGTAACTGTAAAAAGATCATTTTTATTTTACATCCAAGATAACAAGTCCTGGCATACAGCAGCTGTACTCTGTCATCGTGATAAAAGAAACATACAGCAAAGCTGTAACATATTAGGCAGAGGAGAGGAAATTGTTTTTTTTCTCAAACATTATTTAATGAACAGATACGTCCTTTTTATTCATTTTGGAAAATCCATTGCAAGTCTGAAATGAGGTAATTTAAATCAAATGGCAATACAATATTCTGATTGTCGCAGTCAAAATTCTCTGCTACATAGTAGACTTGTTTAAAATTGAAGCAAGCATCTAAGTTAAAGACATGCAAGACGCAGGAGTGCCTTGACATATAGTTTTTTATTTTTTTAGAAGTTGTAATTACAAAACCAGTTGTGTATCTTACGACACACAGATAAATTTGCTTTTTCTTTATAGAAGCATGGCTTCCTCCATTATGGAAAAAGTAGGTTCAGAAAGTGGATGCTTGAATGGATTATCCATTTTCATTTGACAGCCCACAGAGCAGAAACTTGTCTTGAGAAAATATGGGCAGTGTCATAAGTTCAGTTTTTTTTGGCAAACATTTCATATACAGGATAGTACATTTTGTTCCTGATTTTGTTTTTAATTATTACTTAAAATATCAGTAAAGGATCTAAAGACCTGAAGATGTTTAGAATGACACATATTTTCCGTCACCAGACTGATCTGAGATGGTGCAGAACAGAAGAAGAAAAGGGTCTCATAGACTATGCAAAAATGCAGTATTTACCCCCAGTTTTCACTATATATATATGTTCATGCACCTTCTACATTTGACCGTGCACATTACAGTATATTACGGAGACCTAACAAATTACTAAACCTCCGGTGTGATGTTCTCAAGTTTTATTACATTATATTAAAACCACAACTGTTGGCATACATTAAGAACTTTGCATTTTTCTGCTTGGTTTGTGTTCTTATATTGTCAATTATATGAAACATAGTTGAGTTTACATGACTTACATGGCAGCCAGGCATTTTTTCTGAATCTCCTTTTTGCATTTCTTACAGCCTTTGTGAGTCATAGTCTACTGACATCAGCATGACCAAGGCTGCTAACCCTCCACCTTGTAATGTAACATGTAGCCTCAGTCGATAGATGGAAGAAAGACCTATTTGAGAATATGTTCAAAATGTAACAAATCAATTTGACAAATTATTTTTTCTTTTTAAGTAAAACTAAAACCTGTGTATTGCAGTCCTTGAATCTGCGTGGTTTTCCTTCGAGTTTATTCCCAGTACAGTTTTCCTCCCACATCTCATACATGTGTGTCGTAGTTAGTGGCTGTGCATTGCAATTTGCCTTTAAAGTTCCTTCTATTTTTTCTTTTTTTAAATATTTCTTCCATTTTAAATCTCTGCCAAAATAGAAAAATGATGCTGAAGAATAAATGTTATGCTCATTTATATTAGTAGTTTTTTCATAGTTTTAACGGTCTACCGTGCTCCGTTGTTGTTCCTACATAGTTACCATTTTCCTTCCCCAGTTTGTCAGTGTACAGCTCTGTATTTATTTCACTTTCCTCATACATAGTGTGTTTTGTTTTCTCAATAACATTTCACTTGTTTTGTTGAGACAGTGTATTATACCATACCACATGATGGGACAGAGAGTAGCCTTGCTGCCTCAACACATCGATATCATAACCATCCTGAAATGAGGTGAATTGCCTTTGCATCTGAGAAGGAGCTATGTTAATGGTGGTCTACTGCTGTAAAACTCTGTTAGGATCTGCCTTGATCTTTAGCTGTACTCCTGAGACTTTTCTCTTCCGGCTTGATTCTTCAAACCAACCACCCCCCCCTTTGCAGCTTGGAGCACGCCGAGCTTTAAACATGATTTTATCCACATGCCCTGATCTATGCCTCACCACCAGAGAGTTCCTTGACCTTTACGTCTTGGTTTTTGTCCTGACATGCAATGTGAGATGCAGCTGTGTCATAAGGGCGTAATTTCCTGCACTATATATGGCATAGAAATGGTATATAAATGGCCTAAACTGGATCTAGAGAGAGAAAAATAAGTGGGCTTCAAAAAAGCTAATTGTCTTGCATAACTACACATCACGATGTATCAAACGGCACGTCACATGTGGTGGTTTTCTCGTACCAGTGAATTGGGGTTCAATGGATAAAAAACTGATGTGATTTCAAAGCATTTATAAGAAGTTTTTATGAACATACAATAACTGAAACATTATCTTGAATTAGTGACTCCATAAAATCATAAGCATCATGATACTAAGGACAAATTAAAGCAAGAGAGGCAGAAGAATGACCAAGGCTAAAAGAATCCAGGTAACAGGTGGCCCGTGTTCTTTCATCTGTTTAATCTGATAGTGTAAGCCTGCACAGTCTTGTATATTACGATTAATGTGAAAATAAAATACACCTTTGTGTAGAAATCCACCAGGCTGTCAGCACTTTTGTAATAACAGTCAAAGGTTTGTTTTTTTTGTCTTGTAATCCACATGGTAATAGTTAGAATCACGAGAAAAGTACGAAAGACAAAGACTACAACCGAGACGTTTTGGTTTATGACACCTGTGCAGCTGTTCTTTTGAAGATTGTTGGTAAGCTGAATTTGACCTGAAAGCTTGGACAGAGATTAATCACTTGAAGTAAAGGTCATTCCGGCTGGCAACCATTTAGTACACGGACAGCAGTCCTGGCGCTGCCAACAGGAAAGGTGAATTTTAAAAGTGAGGAGTGCAAACCAGAACTCTTTTATTATTAAAAAAAAAAAAAAACGACAGAAATGAAACGTGCACACTGCTCATTTTTAATGTGGTGTTTTTCTTTCATTTTCTAGGGTTGGAAACAGGGGGTGTTGTTTTAAAAGACCCAGCCACAGTTTCTGAGATCCAAAGTTCAGCACCAGTAACACTTCGCTGTCACATTGATGGGCATCCACGGTGAGTTTTACCTTAGCAAAAGAAAAATCATCTTATCTGGCCAAATTAATTTATCATTGCTTATTTAACACTTTCTGTGCTAGAAGTTCAAAATCACATGAAATGAATGTTCGTGTTACAGATTGCAGTGGACATCAGAAATTTACACACCCCACTATTATTTCAAGTGTTTTGACATGAAAGCTGAAATCATGACAAATAAAGTCAAACTTTTTTTTTTTTTTAACCATTCATAAGATAGTGGAAGCACACATGTTTCAGTAAAAAGATGGGTTGTTTTTACAAAAAAAAAAAAAAAAAACCAAACACTTTTGGAAATGTTATTTTCTTTATTTAACCCTTCAGTGAGCACTTGGAGCATTTATTAGAAACTGGCTCCCTTTGGTCCTGCTGGATGAAGGGCCAGGTGGCCGGTGATCGGCACTTCTAATCCTGATCTCAGCTTCTGCTGTTTCCACTTCTGTCTCTTTATTATTGGCTGCTGTGGTCATTTGCACCTCCTCCTCTGATTGGCTCAGACCACCTTTTATTGCCATCCTTTGATTCATATTGCAAGTGGGGAGTTGGGGTTTTGTTTCTCAAGGGTTACAGATGCAGATTCAGTTGTGGTTCTGCTAGTTGTTTAAATGGGTTTAACTTGCGCTATACATACCTCAATAAAAATTTTATAATAATAACAGCATACTTTAAATGCCCGCATCTGTCAAGATTGAATCATTTTTATTTTAAGACTGGTGTAATGACATTAAACATATACTGTACAACAGCAGAAAGTTCTCAATGTTTTTTATTTTTGTTTGCTTGTAGCCCAACGTGTCAATGGTTTAAGGATGGCATTAGACTAGCAGAGAAGAGCCACCAAGTCAGCAATAAGGAGCGCACCCTGACAATAAAAAGTGCAAACCCAGATGATAATGGAGTTTACTCCTGCTGTGCGAAGAATGCAGTGGGAATGGTGTGCAGCAATGACAACTTCACCCTCAACATTATAGGTATGTGTTATTGAGGCAACATGCTGTTTAAAATGGTCGCTCTTGGCAAGTGAGTTTCTTTTTTTTTTTTCTCCCCCCCTCCTCGGTTGAACATTAGGAAGTAGAGGTGTGAAAAGTACCTCTTCATATATCAGTCCTCATTCTTCTAAGGGCTTGAACTTTAATGAGTGTTACTTGTGGAGAGATGTTTTGGTTGATTCTTAAGGCTCAGATTTCAACTGTTAGTATCAGTTGCTTAAGGGGCTCTTTATGTATTATTTTACGTTGCGCTCAAAAATTAGAAGAGGTATGTTGAGTTTACTGGAGGACAGACTAGAAGAAGATTGATGTGGTTAATGCAATGTATTATAAACTAATCAAAAAGCAACTTTTGTAAATGTGTGCAAGAGATGCATTAGAGAGTTGGCTATTAATCTTCTACATGCAGAGAACGACAAGATTTTGTCACATGTTTGTGTTTCCCTAATTGGTCTTTATAGATTTTGCTGTGCTGCACTGTAAAAAAATCCGGTCCCATTTGAAAAGCATGGGCTTAATACATAATATCCTTCTCCTTTCCTCCAGGGTAGAAGTGTCTAATGCCATTTTTCCAGCCAAGCCCATTGCTTCTTAAATAATGGGATATGACAAATGTTAGACATTTGCCAAGTTCACACTCTGTTACAAGAGTAAATCTGGAAAGAAAAGTACAAGTAATGATTTTACTTGCATAAACAAGTAATGAAAGAACAGCATACAGTACTTTAAAAAAAGACTTTAAAAAGTACTCGCCCCATGAAGTGGTCACATTTTATTGTTCTGTAACCTTGAATCACAGTGGATTGAATTTGGCTTTTTTGACACTGAGAACAAAAAAAGACTCCTTAATGTCAAAGTGAAAACAGATCTTTGTAAATTGGTCTAAATTAATTACAAACAAAAAAACAAAGTAATTGATCACATAAGTATTCACCCCATTAATATGTTGTGCCTAAATCACCACTGGTGCTTCCAACTGGTTTTAAAAGTCTCAGAATTAGTTCAATTGAGGTCATCTGTCTTGGGCTAGGGTGATTGTAGTATAAAAGCACCAGAATGTTGAAGGTTTACTTCTGATAAATCAGTTGTGATAGAACCTGGGGGGCTGCTAGTGTCCTTCCTTATTCATCCCAGAAAAGAAAGGTGCCGTAAATATATCCATTGGGGATGCTTTTCCATCTGTCCGGGTAAGGGAACTCTTCCTTTGGCTGCAATGTCTGTCTATCCACTTGGTGAGACTCTGTTCAGTTAAGGCCCCTTTCTCTCTCTTGGTCGGTATGCCTCTCTGTCCACTTGTGGTATCCTGTCCAGGTAAGGAACCTTCCCCCTCTTCTAGTAGGGGTGCCCATCCATCCCATGTGGCACTTTCACAGTTTAGTCTCCTAACTTAAACAATGAAGACAAAAGAACACTCCAAGCAACTCAGTTAAAGGTGATTGAAATGCACAAGTCACAGGATGGACATAAAAGTTATCCAAATGACTAATTTTCCAGTTAAATCAATCATTAAGAGATGGAAATAGTACGGCACAGCTGTGAATCTGCTAGAGCAGTCCATCCGCAAAACCAAATGATCATGCAAGAAGAATACAAGTGAGGGTGGCCACCAGCAGATCTCTGTGAACTCTGAAGTAGTTGCAAACTACAGGAGGTGAAAGCACCGGGTGCTTCGCCAGTTGTAGCTTTATAGGAGAGTGACAAAGAGAAAGCTATTGTTTTTTTTTTCTAGATGTTTCTATGGTCTGATGAAACTAATATGTAACTTTTGTGGCCATCAGGCTAAACACCATTTTTGGTGTAAGCCACGTACTGCACATTACCAAAAACACACAATCTCCACTGTGAAACTTGGTGGTGGCACCATCAGGCTATACGGATGGTTCTCTGCAATAGGCTCTAAAAGGCTTATGATTATTAAAGTGAGTGCAGCAAAATAAAAGTAAAACCTGATTCAGTCTGTAAGAACCCTGTAGCTTGGGGGAGAAGATTTCTTATCCAGTAAGACATAAACCTCAAGCAGAATGCAAAGCTACACAGGACTAGCTTAAAATAACAGTGTTAATGTTCTGTAGTAACTGGATCAGGGTCCAGATCTCAAATCCAATTGAAAATTTGTTGCAAGATTTGAAAAAGTATGCCACCTGACAGGGCTTGAGCAGTTTTACCAAAAAGAATGGAAAAAACGACAGTGTCCAAATATGCAAAGATGATGGAGAGAGAGGAGAGGCCTGTGCACACAGACTCCGAAGGCTTTCCTTGATGCATCTTGTGAATACTGACATTAAGCGGTGAATACCTAAGTGATCATTTATGTTTTATAGTTGTAATTAGTTTAGACCACTTTTCAGAGATCGGTTTTCATTTTTACATTTTTCTCTTGATCAATGTCAAAAAAGCCAAATTAAATGTACTGTGATTCAGTGCTGTATAATAGATTGTAAAACCTTCCAAGGGGTTGAATACTTTTTATAGGTGATGTACTTCAGTTTTTTGCTGTGTTGGTGTCAGTAAGTTAGAATCTCTAATTGTGTGTACAACTTAAAGATGATCACTGCTCCTTTATTTTGAACCACAGAGGTCTAATGAGCAGTTATGTTATTTTTGCATGCTGACAAAATATACTTTTAAAGGAAATGGTTAGATATATAAAAACAAAAACATTCAAATTGTCAAAGTCTACCTAAGAGGGTGTGAAGATCACACAGGATGCTGCCAGAAGTCAAGAACAATAAACAATAATATACAAACAGTAATATACAGTAGAGGTGGGAACTGCGAGGAACACCACGATCACCATTATCATGAAACTTTGATCATGACATGGGGATATTGTGGTTTTGTGGTTGAGTTCTGCCATATATTGAAATGTAATATTCCAATCTTTATTTGACTTAAGGTAAGGTTAAATTCCAGCAGGCAAAAATGTGTCGCCATCATAATCTTGATGAGAAAAATCCTTGATTCCTCCTACTTTTTTTTTTCTTTCAAATTGTATGAAAGGATTTAATGAATCTCAGTCAGCCCCATGGTAAACTGGGAATACTCGTTCAGTTACTTAGCACATGGTGCATTGTTAATCCCTCACCGTGGATGATTCCTTATGCAAGTGATTGTACGTGGTTTCCTCCAGCATTCTTGTATAATTCACTGGTTCAGTTGGTGGAATAGATTAACATCTTTTTTTATCCAGGCAGTGCTGCTTGCAGGTGTGACAACCATTTTTGATGAACTGCTTCATGTAAACTACCTCTCATTTTCATGTTTGCTGTAATTATGAAAGCCAAGAAGTACCTGGTTGTATTTTGGGGAACTGTTTACCTAATTACCTGTATTATGGCTCAATTTTGAGTCACACCCTATGTAAGTAGGCTAGTTACTCATTCAAAGGTGATGACAGGCCATTATTTAAACAATTTTACCTCTTCCTATGACAGACCATGTATTGTGGCACAGTGACTACAGATGATAGAAGTTTGTTTGAAACTGAAACAAGAACTGACATCAATACAAAATATTTAGACACTAAAAAAAAGAACCTAAAGCTAACCGTTTTAATATAAGGTGCTTAAGATATCTTGCTGTTTCATTTTGAGTGAATGACAGAAGACAGGCAAGAGGTAGTTACTGTTCTTTTAGATTTGACTCTACCTGCCCTGTGTTGGTGTTTTGTTATTTGTTTTTCTTCTGTCATGTCCTTAATATGTGTTACCTAATATGATAAAACACACACGATTTTAACGATTTATCATTGAATACAATACTAATTTTGTTTACTTACTTTGCATGCATAAAATAAATGTGGTCTCACAAGAGTGCAATTTCTATCCATTAAGCCACTCCTTTTTAAGCTAAACATAGAGTGAGACATTGCAAAATAACTCATACATCCTCCACTACTGTAGTAGCATTAAACAGGAATCAAGTAAACTATTTATAAGTTTAATTTAACCACTAATTGTTTGAAGATTTATGCAGGTGCATCTGCTCGGTTTCCTCGCCCTGTTATATCCCCTAAGACCCTGCTGCATTTCCAAGTTTACAGGTGATGAATGTCAATTAAAAGAGCCAAGTTTCTTTAGTGTTATAACTGTTTTTATTTTTCATGACATGTTGCATAGGTAGTAGATGATTTGTCGCCCAGTATTTGAAATCTTTCAGTACTTACAGTGGTTTTATTTAAGAGGGTCCCCTGAGACTCTGCTGCTTAGCAACATTTGTTGTTCTGATTTGACAGGTGAAAGGTGCTGCAGAATGAGACCACACACAAGTGTGCCACAGCCTGGCAACATGCTAAATGAAATGAAGAATAAAGCAAACACTTCCCTTTGTGTGTGCCAAGGTTACAGCTAACTCGTTCTTATAGGTGAAACCTAATAAAGCACTTGCTCAATATCAGAGTATTAGTAATTGAAGGATTCAAATAAAAAGCATGCAGACTTAAGAATTCTTATCTCCGGGTGTGTCATGCTCCTTTGTCCCTAATCCTGGCCAGCCCAAGGTTTAGTAGAAAGCATTTTCAACACCTCTGTGAAAGTTCATGACTGGTATGCACAATCTACGTGCTCTTGTGTTTCCACCTGGAATGTTTTCATCAGCTGAGGGGATGTTGTTGCTTTTAAGGACACTTTATAGTCTTGATGTGGAGTAAAACTGCGTACTTGTGAAAATAATCCCCCATGGTCCAAGATATAGTTTAGTGTAAACTGACTACTTGTTCTTTACTTTGGAATGTAGTTATTGACCATATTAATTCATAGAGGCCTTTCATACCATCCTGTTGTAAATCCTCCTGTGTCATGCTGACATAGTTTAGCAAGTTTTATCAAGTATGATTTATTTTTACTTGCATGGTAATGCTGACAGACTAAACTGATGTTTGGCCGTCTCATTTCTCTGTAAGCACCATTTTGTTAGACACTGATGGATATGCACTGTTTTTTATTATTATGATCAGAATTATATATCTTACACTGTATATTCATTCTTGTCCACAGATCCAAGTTTCCCCCGCCCAGTGATTGTACCTCAGGATCAGGTAGTGATCAGAAATGAGGAGGCCATGTTTCACTGTCAGTTTACTGCAGAGCCGCCTCCTGTGCAGGACTGGTATTATGTGCATAACTCGGAAGATGAACTGGTTACAAATAAGTCACGGTATGTAGTGTTCTCTGTCATCTGTAATACAGTATTTTCATAAAATCAGTACAATCAAATAATACTTGTATTGACCAACATCTAGTTAGATCAGAATGTGTCCTTTGTAAATTGCCAATGTTGAAATGTGTTAAAAAAAAAAAAGCCAAATATAAAAACGTAAATGAGTGGTTACATTCCTTATCCTCACTGGTTTAAGTCCAGGTTATGCTACAAAAGTAGTAGAAATTTCTAAATCATTTTAATTTAATAATTTAAGTGAAATATACTATATTTAAGCTGTATAGCAAACTTGTGATGATGCATTTTGAAATATTGTGTTATATTTTGGGCTCTATATTAAGAACACTCTAGCATTACTAAAGGCAAAAAGAGCCACTGGACTAATTTCGGGACAGTTGGATACAAGCTATAGGGAAAGACTGATTTAAGCTAAATCTTTTCAACATAAACCAAGACCTAGGGTGACATACTAGAATTGTTTAATATTATTTAGGGAATTATTATGTTGGTTACCAGCTGTTCTACTGATTCGGAACATATTTACACCTTTTTTTTTTGGTTAATTTCTTTTCAGATAGCCTCTCTTTAATGAGCCCATATAGCTTCACTGCAGTGAGTCCAGTGTGCACTATATGGGCAGATGCCTGGCCCTCACACCTATATGGACCTCTAGGACATCCCTTTCCAAAATCATGGGCATTAATATGGTGTTGACCCCACGTTTGTGTTTGTATCTATAACAACCTCACATTTTCTGGGATGAATTTCCTCAAGATTTAGGAGAGTGTCTGAGGGAGGATATGCCCATTTGAGATCAGGTGCTGACATTTGATGTGAAGGCTTGCTATTGGCGTTCCAATTCATTGCAAATGTGTTCAGTTCTCTGTGCAGGCCACTTGAGTTCCTATGCATAGGGGCAAGTCATACTGGATAAAAAAGGGCCTTCTCCAAACTGTTGCCTCAAAGTTGGAAGCACACATTTGTCTTAACATGTCATTTTGTGCAGTGGCATTGACAGTACCTTCAATAGAACCAAGGGGCCTAGAGCAAACCTTTAAAAACAGCCACAGACCATTATTCTCCTTTATCACACTTTAACATAGAGGCACTAGGTAATCCAGAAGGTAGTGTTCTCCTGTTATTTTTCCAAACCCAGACTGGTCCATCAAACTGCCAGATAGTAAAGCTGGATTCATTATTCCAGAGGACACTTTTCCACTGTTCCTAAGTTCAGTGGCAGCATGCCCTTATGCTTGTTATGTAACTGATCGAATGTGGAAACCCATTTCATGAATTTGAAGACGAACAGTGTCTGCGCTGATGTTGCTGCCAGAGGCAGTTTGGATCTCTGATGCACTTGTTAACAATTGGCGCAGGTGAAGCACCTGAGCTCAATAGGAGAGGCATCCACATACTTTTGGCCTTATGGTTTATTTTAAAAAATACTAGTTTTGTTTTCAGATACTGGGTTCATTGGGCTAGCTATGCTAACTGCAGACTGTTCTTACAATAAGCATACACTCATGCTTGCAGATACCTGTAAAAATAACAGGCAAAAACAAAATGTACGCTTCCCAGGTTTTTCATTGAGAAAGCTGTGAGTGGCTAGTTCTAGCTGTGTCTGCACCAATGGATGCACCCTGACTGGCAGAGCAGACTTTGGCGAGAAGTTCCTTGTTAGCATTCTACAGTAACTTCTTCAGGCATGTGACTCATCTGCTATGACTGGCAATGAGCTTTTATTTTTGTACTTTTAGCTTTTTGAAAATGATGCTGTCCTACTTTTTCTAGTGTTAATGGGTGTGTTTGCTTTTGAAGTGGTGGAAGTAAAGAGATGCTAGTGGCTTCTAAGTTCTCTTCAAATACAGGTCAGTTCGTCCCAGGGGTGCATGAGGTCATACAGTTACAAGAAAAAGAGCTGCAGCTTTCACATTGATCTGGAAGTGCCTGCATGATAAGTGGCTGCTGTCCAATCAATCTGCTCAGTTGGATTTTTTTTTTATTTTGCAGTGCTATCATTTTTAAAATATTATTAGTTACTCTTGGCATGGCATTTACCTCATTATTATAAGGCCGTGCTGTAATTCACATTTTCCAATGAAAGATCTCCCTTAAGTTAAACTGGAGTATAAAGAACATTGGTCGTATACAGTATATCTTTTTCTGAACTGTAGATCTGTATGATATCCATAACTTCTGCCTTTTGGTAGAGATCATACAACGTGCTTAATTTGTAGAACAGAGACACATCAGAATTGCAGGAAATAAAGGACTCTACACTGGCTGACAGTTCAATTTCAGACTCCCTTTTGAATTTTAGCTTTAGCCTGTGATGTTTGGTGCTACTCAATGGTAAACGCTGTATGTCTGTGAAAACCTCTGGTCTTCACTGCTATTAATATTTAGTACTTTAAATTCAGGTAAATTAATTTAGTCTTGAGTAATCCATGCTGTAATGCCTGTCACAGGGAAGCCCTGGCCAATTGACATTTTGCTCAACAAAGATGCAGATACTTTACAGTGTCACTCTTTTCTCTAGCCACATCCTTCCTTGGTGTCAACCAGAGATGATTTCTGCTCACCTTTTATTTCTAATCACTGCAGTCTAGGGCAGTGATCCATTTTGTTAGCTCCCTTTATTATCTGTTGCCTAGTACAACATGCTTTCTCAGTAGTTGTCATCACTACATTTTTTTCTTCTAGCAACAAGACAAACACTGATATTGTTTTTCAGATTTAACCGAAAAACATACCAATCAAACACAGAAGATTGTTAAATAATTCAGTGGGAACCCAATGCCCAAATAAAGCTAATGAAAAAGGGGCAATCAACATAAGGACCTCTTGCCTATTAGCTTTGTTTACGGTATGTTTTAACAGGATACTTTAACTAAACATTTTATTTCTTATGGGCATGAAACATTTTCATCAGTGAAATGTAAGTACAAGGATTACTGTGTTCATGTATTCTTGGGCCTTCACTTGAATTCTGCTTCTTCAATGGAAGTTTGCCATACCCTTACAAGTTAGTGATACTGAAAAACTGTGAAACCTTGGTAAAAGTCATTCTGAAAATAAATAATATAATTTAACAGTTTTCTTGGATTACTTACTACTGTTAAAGAAAATGCCACTTCTTATCTCTCCAGATCTTCATCTTTGCTGCCTCATGCTATGATAGCTTTAAGGCCATGTGACATTAGATGACTTTTCCAGTGATTTTCAAAGGTAGCCTTCATTTACATAAACTTAGAGAGTTGGAAGCAGTCAGCTGTGCACCCCCATGAAGCTAGTCTTGTAATGTGACATACCTCGTGTCTCACTCCTTCTAGCCTGCAACTTGCTATGATAAAGTCAAACACGTTTGATTTTGCTTTAAGTTGTAGGGCTGTCTCTGTGTGAGAGAGAGATTTGAAAAATAATTAATACTCATCAGGAAATGTAGTTCGTGTATGCAGTGATGAGAAATAAAGAAGTGGATGTTTTTGACCTTACAACCAGAAGAGAAGCTGGTCTCTCTGCTGTCTTGCACTTTTATGTGCCATGAAAGAATGAAAAAAGAAGGGGGTTTCTGCAATTGCTGTTAAACTCGCAGTGGCTGTTGGCCCATTGTTCAGTGGTGGCTCTGCCCGGCAACATGGCTGTCAGAAAAAGTAGGCGAGCTTGACTGTGCTGGATAGTTGGATGGCAGTCAGTAAATGTGACATGAACAATGTTTTTCAGTCTTTTAAATCAACGTGGTCCGGTGATTTGAACTCAAGCAGCAGATCTGACATAACCCATGACTAGAAGTCTTATAAGAAGACACATCAGCTTTAGATGCATGTGGTCAGGTACTGCATGAATGCATTTTCCTTTAAGACAATGCATGCTTGTTAGACTCAGTTTGATTGGCATGAAGAATGAGTCTGGCCTAGAAGAAGTGAGGCAATGGCTGAATCTGCAGCTCTTCAACAAAACCTCCAAAAAAGAGAAACACAGCCACATTACTCTACATTGACTATTCTACAAATGGAAAAAAAACCCTTTGATTATTGAGATCTCTTTCCATCCTAACAAGTCATACAGTGTTTACATAGTTCATGAACACAGAATACTGTGCATTTTAGGACTTTAAATAATACTTAACGATTTGACTGCCATCATACTGATCAAGAGCTCTTTTAACTTGTGATCTTAGTGGCCATGTCTTGCATATATAGTACTGTACTTGGTGCTTTACATGATTTTAATGTTGCCACATCAAATATAAATTGGAATAAAAAAGAAAAAAAAAAACAGAGGTCAAAATTAAGTGCAATAATGTGGACAAATGAAAACATAGAAGTACTCATACATGCTGTTAATGTACACAGCATATTCCTCATGCATTATATGACTTTAATAAGTAATATTCAGTAGTCTTTAGGAGTGGCAAGGTGGCGCAGTGGGTAGCGCTGCTGCCTCGCAGTTAGGAGACCTGGGTTCGCTTCCTGGGTCCTCCCTGCGTGGTGTTTGCTTGTTCTCCCCGTGTCTGCGTGGGTTTCCTCCCACAGTCCAAAGACATGCAGGTTAGGTGCATTGGTGATTCTAAATTGTCCCTAGTGTGTGTGCGCCCTGCGGTGGCTCCCTGCCCGGGGTTTGTTTCCTGCCTTGCGCCCTGCATTGGTTGAGATTGGCTCCAGCAGACCCCCGTGACCCTGTAGTTGGGATATAGTGGGTTGGATAATGGCTGGCTGGCTGGCAGTAGTCTTTAGTTTTTGGATTGTAATTCAAGTTGCCCATTATGGGATATATCTTTAGCGATCTTTAACTTTCCATCTACTTGGTATCAGCATTGAGTTGTTTTTTTGTTATGTTTACCTGAATGTTTTAGTATTTGAATGCCAGAACAGGAATTCAGGATACAGCCAGAGGGCAGAATATATCCAAAAATCAATCAATGAAGGCGTCAGTCTTTGTACACTAGTGCCACTACCCATATCATGTACTCAACAGTATATATATTTTTGTATTGTCAAATCAAATCAACACACAGTACAATATGTAGTGAAATCTTTATTTACTAAACTCCTTGTGTTAGAAGTATATAAAAGGCAGTACACAATAAATATCAATAAAAATTAATATGTTTGATGACACAAGTAGTGTGCATTATATTAATATTATAAAAGTATGTAAACAATAGAGCATCACATAGCTACACTTGTGATTGCTCTTTTGCTGTAGCGGTGTTTTCCATTTTTGTAATTACTGTAAATATATTTGAATCTATTATCTAAGAGCATTTCAGTGTTTAGAACATTAAATAATTGTTTACATCAATTATCTTACAGCTGGAGCACAGACAAATTAAGTGAAACGCTGAGGGTCACACAGTGAGTCAGAGGTGAGAATTTAACTGGTGGCCTTGCAATTTAAAGTCCAACATCTTAGTCATTACAACCCTCTGTAATTCCTTCCATCTTTCTGTCCATTTTCTAACCCACTTATCCACTTAACGTTTGTATATTGCAGATGTGGAGGCAAAGAACTAGCCTAAGGCTGAGCACAGCAAGGCAAAAGCATTCAAATCATACATACATACATACATACATACATACATACTTGAGAAACTGAATGCATATTATTGAAGATTTCTCAGAGATACAAGAGACTCAGAGCTCTTGCAGTTCATTTTACACATGAAAAAGAAGATCCTCCCTCAAAGACAAAAGACAGACCGTAAACCCACCCAATAGCCAAGGTCATTTTCAGTAAATCAAATTATTTTATAAAAGAAGAATATTGACACCGCACAGCTGCACTAAATTAAAACCTGCAAGGTTAAGTTTACATTGCATCAAGGTAAAGGAGAAATCCCAACATTCAAGTTATCTTATGTACTGTGCAGGAAAAAAAAAATGTCAAGTAACACAGTTTCATAATGACATCCAACATCTAATTCAGCACCTCTGGTCACAAGGAGGAACCCAGCAGACCCATTCACGCTTAGGCAATTTAGAGTCACCATTTTGTAAATGTCTTCCCCAGTACAATGTCCTAGTAAAGGCCATTCACTTTCATTTTACCCGCTGAAGGCACTTTTTACCACAAATAGTGGGGGATTTTTTAGTTTTTTAAGGAGATTAAAGGGTTATTTTTAACTATTTGCTCACTTTGTCATCTGTTTTTCTGACCAATATGAAACTGCATGTATTTCTTTTTGATCCATAATTTTCATTTTAGTATTTAGCAAGCGATCATTGCAAATTACAATTGGAATAATTGATTCACACTGTTTAACTACTTGTTCATTGTTCACACTTCAAAATCAAAAAACTGTGCCTTCCATTTGCTGCTACAAATGGAGCAAAGAAAGAAGAAAAAGAAAGGCCTGTGAAACATATTACTTTCTAGAGAGTGAAGAGAAGAAATTAAATCTTGTCATGTTTGAGCCATGTTATGGATATGCGAGATTGCAGGGTCCAAAGCAGATTCTATCTCCATTCTAACTGAGTGTCGGGGATCTGTGGTATATCCATGAAATTGTACTTTTGTTTTTAATATCTGTTTATAATTATTCTTCTCATATCAGGCAATGTGTATGTGTGTTTTTGTTTAAAAAAAAAAAAACAAACAAAAAACTACTCTTGAAGCACACAATCAATCAATCAATCAATTGATCATATATAATTTAAGCACAATTCATCTGACAGAAAATAAAACTGTCATAAAATCCCAACACAAGATTGAATTAAAGTTTAAATTTGCATAAAATTAAGATATAAGGGCATATGATTTCCACAGGTGGAAAGTAGTGGTGCTGTTATTCATTCCAATATTAGTTATACTTAAGTCTTTATCACTGTATTGATAATCAGCTATTCATTTTGTGTATGTTGCACTGCTTCTAGTAAAAAGTAGATGAAAATTTATTAAGAAATTAGGAATATAAATCAAAATCCATAAATCTTTTTTTCCTTCATTGTTCTCTCTGATTGTCAGTTGTCTTTTGGTTTCTCATTATGTGATTTACCTGGTAAATCAACTGCTTCTGCTCTTGCATATGCTACTCAAATATAATATAATATATAATATAATATATGTTCCAGATCTAATTATACAGCTTTTAATGGAATGCAGGAAAACAGTACAAGACAAAAGAATTGTTCTTAATACAGTATCTTGTAATAAACTTCATAGCTGCATTTCCCTCCTCAATCAAGAGTACCCCCCGGATATCTTATTATGCATATACAAATATTACAAAATCAGAAAATAACCAAAATATTTCTCGTCCCAGGCATTTCGGATTAGGGATACACAACCTGTATTCCATGATTTATCACTGTTGATGCTTGTTCTCCATGCCAGTTTTAATGACTTCTTTTGAAAGAACGAAGAATCACAGAATGGCAACTTTGCTGAAAATTTAATGATAGGAAAGACTTATTGTTAATTATGGACACCAAAGGATTGGCTGAAATTGTCTGAAGGATGCTGGGCAGTAAATTTTAGTAGTGAGATATTTTCACACTTAGGTGTTTCTTTTTCAAGTTGTGTTGTCTGAGCAGGTTTTACAACAGTTATTTTTACTATCTACTTCTGTTAACACTAAGGCTTGGCAATTACATGTGCTATTGACGTTACCAGAGCCTCCATTTCTCACAATTGCCATCCCTGTAGCTCTCAGGAAACATACCTCACTCCTCCATGCCAATAGGCTTTTCATGAAGATGTGAACACAAGCCTTAATCAGGAAGCCCATTCCCTGTGGCTACAGAACAAAGACTTCAGAGGATCACAAAGGGGTTTGTCAAGTCTCAGGTAGTGTCCGCTTTTAACACAGTGCAATTCATTTAGGATGTGTATTTATATTGCTTAAACAACTTCAGGATTCTTGTTTAAAAATGTACACTTGATTTATGCAGAGTTGGTTGTTTTTCATTACTGAATGTCCAGTACTAAAGATTTGTTTTTTGGATAACATTACAGCATTTCATAGGTTTGCATTTTTGAGGAAAGCTCTTGCTTTGTACAGACAACGTGACCAAGATTTTTAAGTGTTATTCAGAAGGCTGCTAGTTTAATCTGCAGCAATGACTCACGGAGTGACTGTGTATGAGCCATGTTACTGACCAAGCTGCATACTTGTTGGGTTTTGAGCAACTTTGGTGGAAAATGTCAACTAATTAAATTAAAGTAAATATAAAATACCTGCGTTTTTGCAGGCGTTTTAAATTTTCATTTGACAGTTGTGTGTAGTATGTGTTTACAGGCTATGTAGTTTGACAATGAGCAGCTGGTCCGAACCTGTGATTGACCTTCACACTGAATTCTGTAACTCCCTTACCTCTAAATAATGACTTCCTGAAAATTGCCATTGTGGTTTGTGTTGGTATTGGCATTAGTGAACTACATGCTTTGGGTCAGCTCATGTTTGATTAAATGCATTCAGTTCTGATTGGGACATGCAGATGATCATTTCCACAAGTGGGTGCTGATATGAAAGTTTTTTTTTTTTTATTTAAATATATGAACCTTTTGAAATAAAGTAAGACTGCACCCATATCTAATTCATGGCCATCATATACAGTTCTTTTAAATTTTAGAAAGGATTCTACTGTAGAATCTGACAGTCTGAGACAAAACCCCTCAGCCATCACGGACTAAGGAAGTGCTCCCTTTTGTAGTAAATTCAAACTACTGTCTTTTAATTAATTTTTTAAACTTTTCTAGAAAGGGTCTTATCGCACATATTTGTCAAAATAATTCTGCCATCTTCTCCAGTAGACCAGTATCGACGCTATTTAGAGTCTGTGTGCTCTCTGCATCTGCTCAGGTTTGCTCTGACATTCAAGGCTTTACTCTCACATCTAAAACATGTTCACGTCAGGTCAACTCTGAACTGGCCTGGTGTTCATCTTTTTCTTCTTTCGGCTGCTCCCATTAGGGCTTGCCACAGCAAATCATCTTGTTCCATGTCTTCCTGTCGTCTGCATCTTGTTCTATCACATCCATCACCTGCATGTCCTCTCTCAGCACATCCATAAACCTTCTCTTAGGCCTTCATCTTTTCCTCTTGCCTGGCAGCTCTATCCTTAGCATCCTTCTCCCAATATACTCCGCGTCTCTCCTCTGCACATGTCCAAACCAACGCAATCTCGCCTCTCTGACTTTGTCTCCCAACCGTCCCACCTGAGCTGACCCTCTAATGTCCTCATTTCTAATCCCGTCTGTCCTCGTCACACCCAATGCAAATCTCTTGTTTTCTGGTCAGTGCCACCGTCTCCAACCCATATAGCAAAACTGGTCTCACTACCATCCTGTAGACCTTCCCTTTCACTCTTGCTGATACCAGTCTGTCACAAATTACTCCTGACACTCTTATCCACCCATTCCACTCTGCCTGCACTCTTTTTCACCTCTCTTCCACAATCCCCATTACTCTGTACTTTTGATCCCAAGTATTTAAACTTCATCTACTTCCGCTGCAGTAGTTCTTTCATCCTCACCATTCCACTGACCTCCCTCTCATTCACACACATGTATTCTGTCTTGTTCCTACTGACCTTCATTCCTCTCCTCTGTAGAGCATATCTCCACCTCTCCAGGGTCACCTCATCCTGCTCCCTACTATCGCTACAGATCACAATGTCATCAGCAAACATCATAGTTCACGGGGACTCCTGTCTAATCTCATCTGTCAACCTGTCCATCACCACTGCAAATAAGAAAGGGCTCAGAGCCAATCCCTGATGTAATCCCACCTCCACATTGAATGCATCTGTCAGTTCTACTGCAGATCTCACCACTGTCACACTTCCCTCGTACATATCCTGTACAATTCTTACATACTTCTCTGTCTCTCCCAACTTCCTCATACAATATCACAACTCCTCTCGAAGCACCCTGTCATATGCTTTTTCCAGGTTATTAGGTTCAGGGGGCAATTACATTTTCACACAGGGCCATGTAGGTTTGGATTTTTCTTCTCCCTAAATAATAAAAACCATCATTTAAAAACTGCATTTTGTGTTTATTTGTGTTATATTTGACTAATGGTTAAATGTGTTTGATGATCAGAAACATTTTGTGTGACAAACATGCAAAAGAATAAGAAATCAGGAAGGGGGCAAATAGTTTTTCACACCACTGTATTCCCTTCATTCTTCAGCCTCTCAAAGTACTCTTTCCATCTTCTCAACACACTCTCCTCACTTGTGAGGATGTTTCCATCTTTATCCTTTATCACCCTAGCCTGCTGCACATCTTTCCCAGCTCGGTCCCTCTGTTTATCCAGTTGGTCCTTTTCTCCCTCCTTAGTGTCCAACCTAACATACAACTCATCATACACCTTTTCTTTAGTCTCTAAACCTCTCCACCTCTCTCTTCACCTTGCACCTTATCTCATTGTACTCTTGTCTACTTTCTGCATCTCTCTGACTATCCCATTTCTTCTTCGCCATCCTCTACTTCTGTAGACTCTCCTGTACTTTCCCATTCCAGCACCAGGTTTCCTTTTCCTCCATCCTCTCTCCAGATGTCACGCTAAGCACCCTATGCATCTTCCTCCACTCTTGTACATCACCCTATGTTCCTCCCTCTTCTTAAAATACATATTCACCACAGCCATGCCTATCTGTTTTGCAAAATCTGCTATCATCTAACCTTCTTCCCACCTCTCCTTGACACCATACCTACCCATCACCTCCCAGTCTCCTCTGTTCCCTTCACCAACATGTCCATTGAAGTCCGTTCCAGTCATCACTCTGTCCCTTAGGTACACTGTCCCATCACTTCATCCAACTCACTTCAGAAATCTTCTTTTTCATCCATTGCACACCCAACTTGCGGTGCATATGCACTAACAACATTCATCGTCATGCCTCCAAGTTCCAGCTTCATAATAATTACTCTGTCTGTGACACTCTTTTCACTTTCAAAACACTCTTGACATGCTATTCCTTCAGAGTAACTCCTACCCCATTTCTCTTCCCATCCACATCATAATAGAATAATTTGATTCCACCCCCAATCCACCTGGCCTTACTCCCCTTCCATTTGGTCTCTTGCACGCACAATATATCAATCTTCCTTCTCTCCATCACATCAGCTAACTCTCTCCCCTTACCAGTCATACTGCAGTTCCACTCTTTACCTTCCTCCTCTCCCTCTTTCCTCCGGACACGTCTTTCCCTCTCTTCTTCTCCTTCTTTGGCCAACAGTAGCCCAATTTCCGCCAGTGCCCTCTTGGCTAACATTACTGGTGATGATCGTTGTTAACCTGGGACTCGACACAATTGATCTGGTATGGAAATCTGTATTTTTGTCAGTATGTTCATCTGGCAAAGTTTTACACCGGATGCCCTTCCTGACGTAACCCTCCCCATTTACTCGGGCTTGGGAAGAAACACACTGGTTTGTGCATCCCCTGTGGCTGGGTTAATTGGCCTGGTGTCTATACCGGTGTGTATATGACTCACACTTGGTGCTGCTGGTATTTGAATAAGACGATATCCGTAACAGGTGGTTGTTCAGCTAACATTTCATCTACAACTGATCACACATCCTGAGTGAACAGTTAAATTATTTCTATGAATAAAGTACTGATTTAAAACATGGAACCTCTTTAACTCTCCAAGTCCACACTTATCTTCTATTATACACATATTAAATACTTTAGAATTTCATGCTGGGTGTCCAGTGCTTTCCCTGTATATGGAAATGCCATCTTCTGTACTGCTTATTAACTGAGCTGTTGATCCAAACTCAGTTATTTGCCTACTTTTACCAAATTCAAAAGTGTTCTATATTTTAAGTCAGATATGATTTCATATACATACAAGTCAGTAGTCTATATTATTGTTTATGCAGAGATTTTGCATTTTGTTCATTCATTACTTCAACACGTGATGGTGGGCAACGGTCTGAGTCCTGGTAGTACCATCGACAGAGAACTTCAGGATGTGTGTGCTCCGGATAATTCACTTGGCAGACTGATTTTGTATCTCCTAGGCATGGCGCACAAGTTATCCACCTTGGGTTGGATTGCAGCTTATTGCTCATAATTTGGACGCTTGCCCTGTTGAAGCTTTCAGTTAAAAAGGAAATAGAAGAGTGTATCATGTAAAAAGGGTAATTTGGCACCACATAGCTGTCATCTGCATTCTCGGTGGGATAGATTTTGGCAAGGTTTAGTCTCTGCATCAGAAAGGTTGTTTATTTGGGTGAAAGGGAAAACCTGGAAGCTCACAACTTGGCTGCCCCCAATAAGCCTCCTCAGCATGTCGTCATACTGCCAAGTATTCTCTTTTGGGAAGCCACTTCAGGCATTGAAAAATCTGCATCTTGCTCTTTTTTTGTCTGTAATATTTTATTTTGCCGTTGGCATTTCCGTTCTTGATCTGTGCTTTGTTTGTGTTGGCTGAATTCGCTGTATCTCCCACTTTATTTATTTTTTCTTTTGATCAGTAATACAGTTATGTCCACTCTCACCCCAAGTCATGAATGCCAACAGCAGTCTCTTGATTTGCTGCATTTGTCAAAACTTGATTCGGGGAGCCCCCATGTTTTGTATAGGGCCAGCACGAGATTTTGATATGGAAGCCCATAAAGAGTTGCAATGGAGGTATTTCTTTACCTTATAGAAAAGCTTCCAAATTGTTGGCCCTTTGCTGCATTTGACCTTTAGATTTTATTTTCCCTTTACATAAAACAAAAAGGCAGTTCTCATAGCTCAAGGTTAGCCATTTTTGTTCACACGTGCTGTCTGCACTGTCTTGTAATGTGACTCGTGACAGCCCTAGTGATGAAGGAGCACAGATCTGCAGTGCTCCACGACTTCCCACGCATGTTTGTGCATCTTCAAATGCTGTACCATTTGTAATTGTATATATCTGTCTTGAGCATGTTCACCACATTTTCTTGCTACCCGGTTTGTAGGTTCTACCAGCTGAAATGCAAAACAACAGAGGCCGGCAATGATGCCAAGACTACCTATACTGAGTTGAATTGTGTAGTTAGTGCTTGGCATAATAGTGGGATTATACTTAAAGTCTAGCTGATATCTTAACCCAGTGACCTGATGGGAAACGTTTTAATCAGTTTTAGCAGTGGTGAGATTTCTGGGTACAAAGTTCTAGTATACAATGATTTTTATCAGCTAAGATTTTGATGGAAAATGCTACATAAGGACTAAGACTGCGTCCAAACTGTGTTTTTAATTTAAAAACAAAAATAATCTCAGTACACACCAGCGTTTTCTTGTTATTTAGGAAAGTATCTCTGCCCACACTCAAACAACTGAAAAAGTATTTGATGTAGTCATTCGCCCACACTGGGCATTCACGCATCACTGGAAAACTCCTTGTAAGGATGGTAACACCACTGGCAATAGAATTTATAACAAAACTGTAATGAACAGTACATTTGCCTTTTGAACATGTATACAGCATTCAAGCTGTACAAAATATATATATTTAGATGTATACAGGTAAGAAACGCCGCAAGCTCTGTGGAAAGCAATTCCTCTATGCCCTCCATGTTGGAATATGGTTTTCTTCTATGCCTGTGAAGGCAATGAGACATTGTAATAAGCCAGTCAGGGATGTGCTGTGTAATAAGCATGAACAAATCAGAGTGCAGTCGGTAGAGTCTGCTTTTTTGAAAAACTTTGTTTTTTCCTGTCCACTCCACAATGCTGAGGCTGAAATATGCGGCTCTGGAGGTGTTTTCAAGGGTCAAGAATATTGCATTAGTATTGATGAAAGGCGGAAACAGAGACTAATGTCATCTTTAAACAAAATATAGTACGGGCAGTAACACTGCAAAAAATATGTATGCAAAATCTAGAAAATAGAAATGTGAAAAGGGAGGAGTTTGCTTTTTAGTTTGCAAAAAAAAAAAAAAATCTGTCTGTGAGATACACAAAATTTACTTGAAGATTTCTTATAAAATAAGGTAAGCAAATTTTGATATGAACTGTATGATGTCAGTAAATGTTACAATAAGGAATACACAATTTATTTGCTGGATATAAAACTTTTAACTTGCTTAGATTTTATTTTTTGCAGTGTATTCTAAAACACAGTGACGATTTAATTCGGCCTGTCCATTTGACTAAAATATGAAAAGCTGAATTGTTTTAGCAGATGTGCAGGCCTGGTGCAAAGTTGGTTTTAATTGCACTTCTGTTTCAAAGAAAAAATTTTTGGTTTTTTGTCTTTTGATCATTCCTTTGGTGTGAACAACTCAACCTTTGCTATAGTTGTTGTTGTTGTTTCTGTAAATTTAATTCTATCATCACCTTTTAAGGTACAACTGTCAAAGTGACTACAAATATGGCCAATGCTGACAGTTTACAGGGGGTTTAGCAGGCTTACAGAGCTTTTAATTCCGGCCTGCAGGCCATTCAGTCACTTTGCGCTTCATTCAGATGCTTTCAGTCCCATGACTACGGTGAGCAGTCAGCAGACTGATACTCTGGGAGTGTGTGAGGAGTTTGTGTATATAACATATGGAGGCATCGAAGGACTCTGTGTCCTGATGTCTGCACTGTAGCGAGTGCCAGCTCCTGAGCTCTTTGTTATGTCTGAATCCGGTTAGTTGTAGTGAACATTATTTAAGCTTTCCAGTCAACTAGAAAGAAATGCACTGATTAAGAAAATCAAAAGGACGGCAGCCTAGTGTCCCATTTATTGTTTCAATAATCTGTTAAGCCCTTTCATTTTTAAGTAGTGAAAAGACAGCCACTGCATATATTCTATCTGCTATCTGAATGAATTATATGTGAATTTGTTTTATTTATTTATTTTTTTTTTATCATCTGACATGTGAATCCCAAGCCCAGGCATTAGCTGTGTGTGATTTCCCCTACCTGGGCCTGTAGTTTTGCTCCCTCCTTATAAAGGTATACATGTTTGGTCAATTGATGACTCTAAAGCCCTTTTAGTCACTGGGTTTGTCACACTTGGAAGACTGCAGTTGCTGATGTCATCGCTGGTCCATGTCAAATTTAGTGACTGTGTCGTGAGCTTCCAGCTTAGCCCTGCTTGAAGCTTTTTGTGACAACTGCTAATGTACCCCCTGATGGTGCCAGTGCTGTATGATGAGTTAATGGCTCTAGAGAGTTCAGCCGCAATGTTAATCCCCCCACCCCCTTTTTTATTCCCCTTCCTTTTTTCCATTCTATTACAGTACATAAAACACAAGACATCAGACATGAGCTTTTCTTGTTTGTGAAGTCCAAAGCACTGGTGTTTCTCATCGCAATACACAATGCATTGTACTTCCAATTGAGTTCCTGTTGGTTGTCGAATCTCATGCACACACAGCCCGTCCCTATGATTAAAGATAGAAACAAACCAAGTGAGTCTGGAACTAGTTGGAATGAGGCACGGACACGGGAGTGCCACTAATTGACTTCAAGGCGCTAAAATTAGGTAAATGAAAGCAACTACTTAAAATCGCTTGAACAGTTGTCAAAATGTGACATGTCCTTAACTAGACCTGGTTGAACATACTGTATCTGTTGGAAACCTGATGCCCGGGCCAAGTCTGGCTTCTGCCTTGTACCCAGTTCTACTGGGATAAGAGTCCCCTGTGATCCTCATGGACAAGATAGAAAATGAACACATGGAAGTTTAGCTAATCAGCTGTGCGTGTTGTTGAAGTACTTTTTTTTTTAATTTATATGGATGTGGTAAAACAGAGATTGTTGTGTGCTCCATCAGCCCCAGAGTGATGCTTACTCTGATTGGTAATAGCCATGGTATTGTCACATCACCCCTCTCCATAGACATGACAACCAGAATGTTTAATTTTGCTATGCTATATAACAATTTATTTAATTAGAGAGATTGAATTTTTCATTGTTTCTTACACAGACATTCTTTTATGGTGCTTTATTCCCTTCCTCGTGGGGATTGTCCTGAGATATGTCAGTCCGCCTTTAAGAAATGTTTTGAAACTTAGTTGTTGGGCAGCATCTCTGTGCTGTCATGGGCATCGAAAACTTCAAGTGAAAACCTTGACAGCGTCTAAAAAGTGTCTGATTGAGATATTGGGATAGCTGTTTGTCATGTTTGTCACTTATCTTCTTATAACATTTTAAATTATTAAAGTGGATTTGTAGGGAGAAGTTGGACCTTCCTTTGACAGCAGTGGGCACAAGACAGAAATTAGACTATTATAAGGCACAGTCACAATGAATTGATAAGCTTGTTCTGTTGCGCTGTGAGTTTGACTGGTGATCTTATACGGGCCCAGTATGTCTCTGGACTGTGGCCGTCAAATGACTATGATGTTCAACTGTCACAGCTTAAACAGGTCTCTGTATAAACATAAGAAAAGTTCAAATTAGAGCTCAAAAAGGGTTAGGATTATTCTGACTAAAACGAATGTGACTTTAGTCCTTTGGTGTTTTGTCAAATATTAACGCAGGTGGAATGACTGAAATGTGCCTAAAACAAAACGCTAAGACTTGGATCAGAAGTACAGGCATTGCCAGCAGTAATAGGAAGGTGAGGTGTTTCTTGCCAATAAGCCCTTGGGCAGTGCTTTCAGAATGCAGAGAAACTCGAGTTTGTCACGAAACAGCCTGGTGCCTCTGGAGCCTGCTGCGATGTGCGTCCATTGTTCATCGTTATCTCTGCATTTATCACACGGCATGCAGGTAGACATTTGTGTAGCTGGTGGCAATTCCTAGCTGCTTGGAGGTCGCCCATAGATGAGACAGCACTTTTTGAACATCGCTTGTTTTCTATTTATTGTTTATAATGCTTGCTTTTCTCAGACCTAAGATGGCTAATATGTGAAAGACAGCTTGAGGATTTGGTGTAGAATTGGTTAGAATTTGTCACACTGTTTAAATTGTACGCAGGCCTTTTCACCATTGTTAGGCTGAAGCCTATTGAAGTGATTGGAGCATTCAGAGAAACAAGTATGAAGAGTTCTTTCCTGTCACTACACTCCATGCCCGTTTGATGGTCCTGGTCACCTGAGTATTATTTGTTCCTTGGGGTTGGGGAGGGGTGGAAGTGGGGGGGTTTGAGTAGGACTCAGGCAGCTTTCATCCATTTTGTTTGAAGCCTAGCAGGCCACTCAGAAGCTGTGATATTTTAGAGTGCTTGCTTTTCTAGTAAAGGTGTCAGGATGCGGTGATTAGTTGCCAAGCAAGACAAGCCATTTTCAAAATCTTTGCATTAGGGATGTGCGGTATGCCAGTACTGGAAAAATACTTAAAACCCCCGATTTGAATACGGTTAGGTACCAGAAGTAAACGTCCACTTTCCTCTCAGTACCCCACGCTCACTGTTGCACTTGTGATAAAACTTCTGTTTAAAAGACTTCACAACCTGAAACTACAAACTTTGACATGATTTGAACTTCATGGAGGACAACCCCGTCCTTGTCACTTTGATGCAGTTGGGATTGCACGGTGGTGAAACTAGAACTAGCAGTGCAGCTAGGAGACAAGCGATTGTGCGACCCACCATTGCGCCTGGAGTAAGACGGGGGATTTTGTAGTATTTTCTGAGAGTTGAATTTGAGTCAAGTGCATCTGCAGGCTAATTTTATGTTTGGCCTTTTTTTGCCTCAGTGTTTTCCAGTCTTGTTTTGCTTCTCGTTCCTGTATCATTTATTGTGTGTTCAGTTTTTTCTACTAGTGGATTTTACAAAAAATGTTTTACTTCTAAACTAGCCCAGTGAAATGGCCATTTATTAAAGCTGGCACAATGGCAAGCCCATCTGTTTCGATCATGCTGTGCGTTTAGGGTCTTCTGGTTATTAGACCCCGCGTGTCCCTCTTTCATTGCACTTCTTGTTGACTTTTTTCATTGGACATCCCAGCCCACTTGTGGATGCTGAACGTTTTATCATTTTCTATATCTAGAGAATGTGGTTTTGTGCTTTTTTTTTGCTTTTTTTGTTTGTTTTAATTACTAATATTGTAGTTTTGTATTTGCAACAAATTTGTTTTGACATTCTCCTTGCTTGTTCATCAGGTAACGTATTCATGATGTTGCAGTCTCACCAGTGTGGTTTCTATAGTGCTTTGGTGTGTTTGCTCCTAATGAAGGCAGACTTTAGTTGTGCATGTCAGTCTGATAAATGCGCTGCTGCTTCAGGCTATAATCTAGTTACATAATAACCAATGGTGGGAAAAGAAAAAGGATTAACAGAAATTTGCTAAATGTAAAGTGTTAAAACACCTGGGCACTCTGTCTGGTGCCTACTGCAGAGAAGTAGAAATGTGTTACCAAGCTCTTTGTTTGTGCGGCTACTAAATACTGGGGTCTGAGGAGCAAAATTTGTATTAATTGAACTCTCTGCACACTTTACTGTGTGGTAGATTTAATTTGAAATGGATAAATTTGCCATTTTTGCCCATCAATCTGCACTTGACAACCCATTATGACAAGGTGAAAACATAATCCATCCATCTTCCTAAGCTGATTATCCAGGACAGGGTTGCAGGGCAGCTGGCGCCTTTTCCAACAGTAAGCGGGCATAAGGGAGGAACAGTCCCTGGACAGGGCTTTAATTTAGATGTGTCTGGAACTTGATTGGAGGCACATGAAACACACTGAACTGATTGGTCATCGTTTAGAAAGGTACATGTGCACCTTTGTATAGAATGTCAGGAAGAAAACCAAACCTTGAAGTCCAAAGAACTCTCTGCAGACCTCTTGTGATCAGATTATCATGAGGCATAAACTTCGCCAAGGGGATCAAACCATTTCTAAAGCTTTGAGTGTTCCCAGGAGCACAGTGGCCACAAGAAATGTGAAACAGAAGAAGTTTGAAACCACCAGGACTCTTCCTTGAGTTGGCTGTCTGGTCAAATTGAGTAACCGGACGAGAAGGACCTTGGTCAGAGAAGTAAACCCAGCCCTCTAACAGGGCTTCCCAAGTTCTCAGCTGAGATGAGAGGCCCTGTCAGAAGGACAACCATCTCAGCAGCACTCTACTCTTGAGTAAAAGGCTTTCCACAGCCGTCTTGGAGTTTGTCAGGTGGAATTTAAAGAACTGTGAGAGCATGTGGGAAAAGATTCTCTGGTCTGATGAGAGAAAAGCTGAACCTTTTGGACAGAACTCCCAGCACTCCTCATCATCTGCCTAATTCCGTTCCCTACAGTGAAATATCTTAGTGGCAGCATCATGCCACGGGGGTTCAGGGACTGGGAGAACTGTTCCAATTGAGGGAAAGATCAGTGCAACCAAATGCAGAGAGATCCTTAAAGAAAATCCTGCTCCAGAGTCATGCACCACTTCAGACTGGGGTGATTGGAAGGTGACCAATGTGACAGTGATCTGAAGCATTCAGCCACGACTAGGAAAGCATGGGTTGCTGCTGGAAGAGGTGGTGTTGAGGCCAGCAGGGGGCATTTTCTCTGTGGTCTGAATGTGGATCCTAATGTCCCAGTGCAGTGATGGGGACACTGTGCTGTACAAATGGTGTCGTCCTTTGGATGAGATGTAAAACCGAAGTCCTGACTCTCTCTGGACACAAAAGATCCCTAGGCATTCTTTGTAAAGAGTAGGGTGTATCCCGATATCCAGGCTAAATTGCCCTCCACGGTATAGTCATTCTGGCCCCCTGATCATCCCGTCTCTCATCACTTCACCACCTAACAGCTAATGTGTGGTGAGCATGCTGGCACAAAAATGGCTGCTGTTGCATCATCCCGGTGGATGCTTCACATTATTAGTAGTTGAAGTTGCTCCCCACTCACTGAAACGCTTTGTGTAGTGAAAAAACACTATATAAATGTAAAGAATTATTATTAAGACAACACTGGAGTGGCTTCAGGGCATGTCACTGACTATCCTTGAATGGCCCAGCCAAAGCTCAGACTTTACACCATAGAACATCTGAGGAGATACCTGAAGATGGCAGTTTACAGACACTTCCCATCCAATTTAGTGCTGCTTGAGAGAATTGCCAGGAACAGTGGCAGAAACTGCTCAAATCCAGGTGTGCAAAGCTTGTAGAGACTTAGCCAAGAAGACTTGAAGCTGTACTTGCTACCAGAATGGCTTCTACAAAGTGCTGAATTAAGGGTCTGAATACTTATGTGATTGAGAGGTTTCAGTTGTTGATTTTTATTGAACTTAAAATAGCCAGTTTTATACACGTGTATACTAACATATCGTTATTCTAGAACAAAGGATCTTCAGTTGCTTCACCTTAAATGTGGCATGAATTTGATTGTGTGATTAGTTTGTGACTTTCCACAGTCTGTAAGATGAGTAACTTCTTCTTAGCTGTCGTGTCTTATCTTTGTCTTTGTAAGTTTAGGAATCCGTTTGCTGGTCAGAGTTCACATGCCACTCTCTAGTCAATCTGTTGAAATAATACAAATAACTGTATGTATGTGCACTGAACCCTTGCAGAGTGACTTCTGAACATTTATTTAAAAGTCCATGGCAGTTTACAACATTCTTTATTAAAATATTTAAGATCCAGTAAAATTGGTGCTTGTGGTAGTATTGCCACCAGCCAGTTGTAGAGTACATATATTTCTTTTAAAAAATATTTTGCTGTTTGTTACTGACTTTTGTTTTTCATTTTTGCATTTAGGAGTTTTGTGCTGAGCAATGGTTCCCTCCTAATCACTCAGGTCAAGCAACGTAATGTTGGAGTTTACAAGTGTGTCGCAAGAGGACCAAGAGGCAATCCTGTTGTTTTGCAAGCAACACTAAGAATAGCAGGTATGAATGCAGTCCTTCTCACACTTGGAAAAATCTCTGTAACTCCTCACATATATGAGATTTTCATTAACAAGATCCATCCAGCCATTTCCTGAAACCTCATAATCCAGTCTATGGTCCGAGCAGCAGGTGGTACAAGGCATGAATTAACCCAGAATTGGGCAGTGGTCTGTCACAAGGACAGTGTGTTTCTCTCACACACGCACCCACATTTGCTCTGAAAGTTTTTCCAAACTTATTATGCCTTCATTTTTTTCAAATGTGCTTGATCCATTGCAGGTTCCCAAGCTTCTGCAGGCTTTACCATCGTTATTTTGGAGGATCTGGCCTTGGATGGAGGACCAGTCCATATTGCCAGGCACATTCTCTCATTTCTTCATTCTTTTACCAAACCTGATTTGTCCAATGTAGGTCAGAGAACTTGCGCACAAGCCATGTCACTTTTTTAGTGTGACCCTGCAGAATGTTACCACCACACTACTCTGTTCCCTGGCCTGTTTCCAGAATGTAGGAGCAGGGCCCTCTGTGGTGTGTAGAAGAGATTAAATCCTGATTATTTCGTTACTTTTGAAAAAAAAATGCAAGAAAACTGAAGAAAGGCTTGCACCTTTGATGCACTGTCTGCTCCACCTAAAGTTTTCATTCTGTAATTTGATGCTGTCTTAGACGCTCTCGGTTAATTCAATCTTTATTGTTCAGTATTTGATTTTGAATCGCATTTAATCCTCTATTCTGAGTATTAAGCTTTCTTTGCATTCCTGAGTCTCCTGAATGATATCTGTATTTAATTGTTTAATTAATTTAATCTGCCACTAAACCGCTAAAAACGGCACTCTCTTGAGTCAGAATTATTCAAATTCCCTAATAATCTGTGTAAGCACTTCTGTCATGGGGATTCATGTTAGACCCATACGGCTGCTTCATTTCAGAAGAAATAAATCTCCCAACATTGCCTGAAGTAAAGATTTGCAGTGAATGCTGGTCTCTCTGCATCTTAGTCGTGGCTTTTAGAGTCAACCACAGAACCTTCAAAGAACACAATAAACGCTCATGTGGCGCGCAGGCCTGCTGTGGGTTCGTTCTGCACTCTGAAGGCTTTTTAGTCCAGTGCTTGTTTCTGATGGCTGGGCGAGCCGGCCACCATTGTTCAAGAATCTGCCCATGAGGCCAGGCTCTTTTGAGACCGCCATTATCATTCTCCACTTTCATTGGTTGTGATGATCAATCTATATGGAGTCTTCTAGGGTCAGTCATGGGGCACCTTCAATGTCACCACAGTCCAACAATTTGGAACCACTGTTGTATTTAAACTTTTACATTTTCTCATCTTTTTTTTTTTTTTTTCCTTTCTTTCAATAAGCTAAAGTAGCTCTGATCTAAGCCCTGCATATTACATGTACTGTTTGTTAACTTTCCACTATTTAAAGAGTTTTGTAAAACAGAAATGTTCAGTTCAATTTTATTTTTCCAAGAGGGACTTCTGGTTCCTTCACAGGTTTTACAGAGTATGTACAAAATAATACCAGCAGTGATAAATATCTTACTTTTATTCACTTTCAGAACACAAAGCACGATTAAAAATTAATTGTATCAAATAAATAAACTTCAAACTTGGTCAAATGTGTAATAGATGCACTTTTGCAGCACCTAAAGTGTTACCGTTTAGTCTTTAACATATCATTCAAATTTGAGACACCTCCACCACCTCCTCAGCTGCTTATATCACTGGACAACACATTTTTTTAGAAAGTTTTTCTTCTTGGAAAAGTTTTGTTGATTCTGATGAACAAACTCAAGCTGATCATACATTTTCTCTTAGATTGATTGTATCCAGTAATAATTTGGAGAAACACAGAATTACCTTTGATTCAATCGAGTGTGTTTAATTGCTTAACCACTAGAATTACCAAAGCCAACGAAAAAACTTGTAAATCTGTCCCACCTTAAATCCCTTCACACCTCTCCGTCAGCATCTTTTTGTGTTGTAAATTTGTCGATAAGCAGCAAGCAGCCTGCTACCGCATCCCCCCTCCGCTGCACAAAGTTTTCTCAGCTCAAGTCTGTTTACCTGCGTGTCAGTTGCTTAGAGTTGCATAGACTAGAGTAAATACTTTATTGTTATTTGGAACACATGCATTTCATGTGTGTTCTGTGTGTATAACAATCTATGTAAACACATTGATTGTTCTTTTTCTGCAGTTATATTCTTAAATAAAAGCGCACTTGTTTTGCTATACTTGTACCTTTTGTGAAAGTGTTTATTTCATATGTGGACTTCAGGCTTCACACACTATACGCTTCATGTCTACATTTTGTCAATTATTACAAAAACATAAAAAACGTTTCTGTTTTAACAATGTGTTTACATAGATTGTTGTAGACACGGAACACACATGAAATGCATGTGTTCCAAATAACAATATAGTATTTACTCTATACAACTGCCACGCAGGTAAACAGACTTGAGCTGAGAAAACTTTGTGCAGCAGTGGGGGTGATGGTATAGCAGGCTGCTTGCTGCTTATCGACAAATTTACAAGACAAAAAGACGCTGACGGAGAGGTGTGAAGGGATTTAAGGTGGGACGATTTTACGAGTTTTTTCGTAGGCTTTGGTAATTCTAGTGTTAATAATGCTGAGCACATTGCATTCATTCAAATGTACTTTGTGACTTGAGTTTCATTTGTCCTTGGCATTTGATGCTTCTCCTTTCAGTGTCCAACAATGGTCAGCCAGCATTGATGGATTCCAATTAACCCTAATAAGGCTTTTCCATCGTTGTGATATCTTGGTGAAACTTTTCACCATTTTTACCACTGAGGTAAGGTCAGCAGTATGTGAATTCAGAGTAGGATTCTTTAGCACCGTTTTCCGCTTCATGTTGTCAGCCAGCTGGAAGTAGTTTGTTGCTCTGTAGCTGCCAAGAAACTTCTTCCTTCCATGTGACTTTCTTTGGCCCCACTAGAAAAATCTTCAAACTGCATGTCCTTGATGACATGTCCAATTTGTGGACAAAAAAAATGTATTCCTTAATTTTGGCAACGGAATCAAAAATCCTTCACTTTCCTTGTTCATTGTTGTCATGAAAAATTTCATCAGCCCAATTTTTATATGAAATGGAGGCAAAAATGTCTTTGTTGGATTGATAAGTGGTTTCTGTGCCCTCATGGGTCAGCCAGTTCCTTTTAATGTAGTGAGACTCTTCAGTGTGGTTGTCCATTCACAGTGTTTGGTTTAAACAAGCTGCAGTGGCACAACTTTCAGATCACTGCAGATGTTCCAGCTGTGTTTGTTGTACTGGATATGTATGGTTAGAATATGAGAGGAAATTACAGAAGGTAGATGATTGCAATAAAGTGGTACATGATAATAAAATTTAAAGATGATTTTTGTGATCAGCAGACCAATAACACACCCAAAACATTTGTTTTACAGTGTAAGCAGCATAAATGTCAGTGATTTTATTTGACAGGCTGCGTCCTCACATCTTTCCCTCAATTGTCATTAAGGTGCAGTACCCACTTTATCAGACTCATTTGCAGCAGCAAGTGCTTCAGGTTTTGACCTTGACATCTGCTCACACATACAGTACCTCATTGTTGGCCTTTAAAATTTTCTTGAGTTTGTAGTAAAATGTCTTTGTCCCAATATTAACTCGTTTCCACTGATGGGATATCAAATATAATTGAGTTACATTTATAAGACGGGGGTTATGACTCCATCTAGAACACGAGACCCACCCCTCTTACATACCCCCTTTCAAAGACCTAGCTATTCTAGTCCACAGAAGACGCAGGTTTTGCGATGAGCGTCCCTGTTGGCACGTTTCCCTTTATTAGTGTGTCTTTCTGGTGATCAGAAAGTAGCTGATGCCATACGATGTGCTCAGATCTTGAATCAACCCGCTGTAGAGCCTAAGCACTGAGTGGTGGCAGCGCCATCTGCTGTTTTCTTTGAAATACCGTCATTAACAGAGCCTCATGTTGGGTGTGCAGGCCCATCTCATTCTTTCTGGTCTAGTAGACCACTGCTGCTAATCTCCTTACTTAAGTTTAGTGTTTTCTTACTCTGACGTTTGAACATTTTTGTCCTTTTAGTTCCTGTCAATTGCTGACTTTGTTTCAAGAATTGTTTTGCGTTATCCTGCCGTTCACTTCATTTATCTGCTGTCCAGCAAATTAGACCTCATATTGTTTCCAATACAAAAAAATAAATGTGTACTTTATTGCAGTTACCGTAGTTTAAAAAAGGAATTGTTAACCTAATGTCTTTGTTTTTTTCTTTTTTTTCCTGTTGATAGAGATTGAAGACATGCTGCCACTAAACCCAGTGGTGTTTACTGCAGACACAAGCCAGCGTGTAGTTTGTAGGCCTCCCCGGGGACACCCAGAGCCCACAGTATGGTGGGAGAAAGATGAACAGCGTTTTACTTCCAGCGGACGTGTCTACCAAGATGGCAATTCTCTGTTCTTCAGCCCAGCGGAAGGGGGTGACTCTGGAAAGTATACTTGTGTGGCAGAGAATAAAGCAGGGCAGAGAAGAAGAGATGTAGTGGTGACAGTGGCCAGTAAGTAGCGTGTGCTTAGCTTACCTCTGATCTGACGCAAAGTGTCACACAAATGTGTTTTTAATTTCTCAGGAAACAAAAATAAGGTGTGGAGTGGTTCTGTAAAGTACTTTACCTGTGTGTGCTTGAGTGATCATATTTGTAGAAGATGCAATTGGGACTTTTTTTTTTTTTTTTTTGTTATTTATGGTCAACAACCATTATCGTGTTCTTTCTTTTATGTTGCAGCCAGACCAGAATGGGTGGTGAAGCCTGAGGACACGTCTTTGGATGAGGGCAAGCCGGGTTACTTACACTGTAAATCAAAGGCAATACCCACCCCCTCGGTCACCTGGTATCGCAACGGACTCAATATCACAGGCGTATGTAGTTGACTGAAATTTAATAAGCCATTTAAGTAAATGTGAAGAAATAATGAGTGATCAGCTGTCATCTCTGTGCACTGCTCCATATGCTCTGACTGATTTCATTATCTTTAAGTGTGTGTGTGTGTGTGTTTATATATATATATATATATATATATATATATATATATATATATATATATATATATATATATATATATATATATATATATAATGTGTATATGTATGTAATATATATGTGTATTATATATATGTATGTATTTATGTATGTGTGTATGTGTGTATATAATGTGTATATATAAATATAAGTATGTAGCATATAAGCATATACAGTACACATGTATAAAATGCTGTGTATGTGTATTTACTGTATATGTAAGTATGTACAGTATATGCATACTTGTGTACTGTATGTGTTTGTGTATGTGGTGGGCAGGTGTGTGTAGAGTGTATTTTGTTTTATTACTCATAAATGTGTGAATGCGGGAGGTCAATGTACATCAGCACAGTGGGACAGCTCTTAGGACTGCAGGTTTTTGTTGCAAACATATTTTTCTTCTAGGGTCTTTTCTTACTGTTTTTAGTGTAGCTTCTTCTTCAATTAGAGAACTATGGTTTTTAACTTCACAGTGATCTGCTGTAGATGCCAAGATCTTAACACTCTCTATTCAAGGTCTCAGGAGTTATACTGGCAGCACTGGGTGCAGGGTTGTAATCAACACTGGACAGGGGGTGAGTGTGACGATGCGGGTTCTGGCTCCACGCTCCAATTGCTGTTTGGGAACCCTTGAACCCAACACCGTCGATAATGAAACCGAGTGAGCTAGTCAGTGAAGGCAATAATTGAGCAAGGGGTGGTGCAAAAAGTGCAATAGTGCTTTTATTTAAAACTGTCCATCAAAACAAAACAGTGTTCCATAAATAGTGCAGTAGTTTCAAAATTCAATCAATAAATAGAAAAAACAATCCTTTAAAACGAGAGGTTTAAAATGTTTTTCAGGAAGCAGTTTTTTAAAAACAACAACAACAACAACAACAACAACAAGCTCGGTGCCTTCTTTTGTGCTAGTGTCTCACTTGCTTCTCCTGGTTGGGCTTTACAGCAGGCGAGACGCTCTCTGCAGCTGCCCTCTACTTCTCACTCATGAGACTGGAGACCTCCTGAACCCTGGCTTCAGGCGGCACTCATCCCAGCCTCAGAGACTTGGATTTTCACAACGGCCAGGTCGCCCACGTTGAGGATTCCATCACCAAGTCTCTCGACTTCCGCTGCCTTTCCGTGGCTTCTCTGCGGCCAGTCGCCTTCAGTGGTCACTCACGCTACCTGATCGCTCAGCGGGAGCGACATCTAACTCCAACGCCTGTGTGTAGGCCCAACACCCCAGGCCCTCGCAGCTGCCCGTGAGCGCTTGTTCGCTCGCTCGCCCGCTCACTCTTCGCGGCTCTCTCTCTCACCGACCTGCCTCCTCATCTGCTCCCGGTAACCTCCGTCCTCTTTCCTTTCCTTTTTCTTTTCTCCTCTCTGATCTCAATCTTTTTTCCTCATCTCATTCTTTTTTTTCCTCCTCCACAACCGACTCGCGCTTCTTTTAAAATGACGAGGGCCACAGCAGCTGCAGCATTAGCCATGGGACAGTCACGAATGTGGGCAGTTCCTCTCCTGTGCACTAGGTGAGAAACGCCCACCCTACGGATCGCCCCGCGGCCGACTATGGCCCAACGTCCCCTCGCTAAGCCGCGATCATTTATTTAAAATGAATGGCTTTTGCTCAACGAGCTGTGGACCCATAACACCACAGTGAGTCCATCACAGGGCCCAGTTTACAGAGTTTTGGCAAAATGCTCTGATGTCAAAATAATGTGCTAAAAACCAAATCGGACATTATCAACGGCCACCGTGACAGCTGCTGTGAATCCAAAAACAAGCATGAAGCCTGTGTCTCCTGAGATTGTGCTGCTGAGCTTGGCTCTGTATGTTAAGGTCATTTGACATAAATATAGCGATTTCTGAAATATTAGACTGATCATTTCAGCCTGGAGAAGGAGTAATGGCGATTGCTCTTGCATTTGCCTCCGAAGTTGATCTCTGTGGACACTTCCTCTCTTTTCTGCCCATGGCTGTTGGAGGTGTGTGTGAAGCAAAGGCACAGGCAGTCTAACAGAGTGCAATGGACATGCGCAGACTACAAAATCCTGACGTGTAACCTGGTGAAGGGTTTACACAGCTACATATTTGCGTTACTCTCACAGTGTTAACCCAGCTTCCCAGAGAGCAGTAACAAGAGTAATGGTACATATGGCATTTTTGAAACCAGATTTCTGTGAATAAGTGGCTATTAAAGCACTTGTAAATGTACATAATGAGGAGGTAGGATTTGAACCAAGGACCCTGACTTGGTGTGTCCCCCTTATAAACTTTTAATTATTTTTTTCGTTAATCAGTTGCTGTCCATTCTAGAGTGAGTTTCTGATTTGCGACCAGTGCTGCCGGTCACGCTTAATTGGGTTGAGCATATTTGATTAATAAGAAAGAGAAAAAAAATCCTCTTCATGTTCCAGTTTTTAATGATGTCTGATTTTAGCCATTATGATCTTAAAGGTGTGACAAACCAAATCAAAGTCTTCCTGAAGATGACACATTTTCTTTTTCCTCTTAATTTTCTTAGGATGCTCGATTTGAAGTGTTTGAAAATGGAACCCTGCGTATCAACAATGTGGAAGTGTATGATGGTACAGTGTACAAGTGCATCTGCAGCACATTTGCAGGACTCATAGAAGGCAACGCTCGCGTGACTGTCTTAGGTGAGCGTTACATTCGGAGCGTCTTTTATCATCTGTTACAGATGTTCCTCAAAGTGGCTTTCTTAAAGTTTTTATTACTGTACCTGTGATCGGCTCCCTAGTCTCTGTTCACAAAGTAGACTACATATATCAGTCTCATTTAAACCACTTTGGGAACTTGAGAGTGGGTGAGCCAGTCCATCATGATATCTTACACATTCATTTCCAAGTTATATGAATTTGCCTGCATGTTCTTTTATTACGCTTAGCAATAACTTTGCCTGATTTCCACTGATCGATCTCTCCCTCTGCTCTCTTGTATGTGTGTTTCAGAGCGCTTAAAGTTCACGCCACCCCCACAGCCCCAGCAGTGTATGGAGCTGGATAAAGAGGCCTCTATGTTGTGCTCCGCCACAGGCCGTGTGAGGCCAAGCATCATGTGGAAGAAAGCAGGTTAGTGTGTGCTGTTAACAGAAAAAAAGGCCTCATTCACTTTGCTTTCTGGGCCGACATACCTGTGGGTTAGTCCATCCAGTGGGCTTGCAGCTGCAGCATTGAGTTAAAGAGCTGCGCTTATTGGCTGTTTTTTACACTCCAGCAATAATGTGGAAGCCAAAGGTAAAAATGGGGAATTCATATTGCGCATCAGTGAAATGGTCTTAAACATTAAGAAGCCTAATGTGAAACATGTAACTCAAGTTGTGGTTCCTGGATGTTAAGGTCAACCTGAGCTGAGTAAAACAGTTCTATTTTTTGACAGCATGAATATGAGTCCGGGGATGTGGTAGCAGACTACAACATGAATCATATCTTTGGGTGGTCTTACTTAAGTTCTTATCTTCATCTTTGGCATTTCAGAAATGTTACTGTGACTCTAGGTAATACGTGCAAAATGTCGGTGGTCGTCTGAAATATTAGAAACTCATAAATTAAAGTGTAGAACACGTTTGGACAGTGTCGTGTACATGGTGTGTGTCTAGGTCTGAAAACACATAAATAAACGATTGCTCCTGGCATTCTACAACTTGGTAATTATAGAAAGTTAGAAAAGCGTGCAGTTTTTTTGCTGCCAAACAGGACAATATGGAGGCTACTTGCACCAGTTCATTTTGACTTTATATAGTCCTTTTCAAACTCCATGCAATTTAAAGGTGGAAAGTGCACAAATACGAGTTCAGTTCATTTTATTCATATGCAAAGGACAAAATTCAAAACACATTCCATCCATCCATTTTCTTAACCCACTTGTCCAGAGCTCAGTACATTGAATATCATTTTTCTTCTTGGTTATTAATACACTTAATCCAGTGGTCACATGCTTGTTTGCCAGACCCGTGTCACAGGCACACTGAGTATTGTTAGCTGTAGTAGATGTGGATGGGCGACATAATCGTTCTTCATCTGTGATACTTGTGAGGCCACTCCTGAACGTATTGATCCTTTTTTGTAGACACTTTGCTGTTTCCATACTGTGCTGTAAGTTGACAAATGGATCTGTGATCTGGTCCGGTTTAAATGAAGGAGTATTAGACATACATTTAGCATAGAAGAATGAATGTTGTCTGACAGGTAGTGCCATCTCCTGCTACACCCTCATTAGCTTAAATCGCGTGACCGCACACACTTTACACAGAGTAGCTGACAGTGATGTATCGTTCAGTCAGCGAGCTGTGATTGAATTTCTTGTTAAAGAAGAAATTCCTGCAGCTGAAGTTTACTGTAGGCTTCATGTATACAGAGATGCACAGTACTCCGTGAAGGTGGGTGAAGCATTTAAAAGATGGTTTCACTGACTTCCAAGATCAGCCTTGTAGTAATCGCCATCAGACGCTCTCAGTAAAACAAAATGTGACACAACGTCAGTGTCTTTGGGTGGCTAGAATGGAGATCTTTTATAAGGGTATCTGGAAACTACCTGTATGATGGGAAAAATGTGTCCATTGAAGTGGAGATTCTGTAGAAAAGTAAATCAAGGTGTGCACATTAGATATACCGTGGAACCCCCGTTTGCGAGCATAATTCGTTCGAGAAACGTGCTTGCAATCCAAAGCACTCATATTATTAGAAATAATGGAAACTCAGATGATTTGTTCCACAACCCAAAACTATTCATATAAAAATGATTAATACAAAATATAAAGTAAAAATACATAAAACAAATTAACCTGCACTTTACCTTTGAAAACAATCAAGGCTGGTGTGAGTGAGTTTCTAAACTCTTTTGGGATTCCACCCAACGGGACGACAGGCAGAAGAACGCCCCGAAGTAACCGCAGGCTTCGAGCGCTGTAGCAGTTTGCGGTAAAAGCGAATCCGAAAGGATCGCAGACATGCTATAAGCGCCTGCCATTGATGGGTAATACAGGAACATTATAAATGTGCAGGGCACAGTATTACTTGGCCACTTGCCTGACTGCTGTGTCTGTGTTTAGTAGAGCGGCAGATCCCGCTACAATAAATAACCGTGCTGTTCCTGTTTCAAGCTGAATAAAGCTGGTGTCGCTAAAGTACTGAGACTTCGCTTCGTGTTTCGGGATACAAGACGGGGACTCGCACGTTACAGCACACACACACACACACGTCGTCACCATGCTATAGTAAACAGTATACGCATGTACGAATGTTGACTATATGAGTGAAGCACGGCAACTGAGACTGAGCATGGGCGACGATTACCCACAATCCTGCAGCGAGAGAGAGAACCACCATCAGCTTAGTTGTGATCACAACTGATTTGGCAGACAAAGCGTATACGTTCTACTCGTATTGCAAGACCTCGCTCGTTTATCAAGTCAACATTTATTAAAAATTTTAGCTCGTCTTGCAAACCAAGTTACTCGTAATCCAAGGTTCTACTCTTGATTAATCCCAAAGTAGGAATTCAGATGCCTACCACAGCGAAACAAAACACATTGATACCTAAAATATACCAATCATCTTCTTTCGGCTGCTCCCGTTAGGGTTTGCCACAGCGGGTCATCTTCTTCCATATCTTTCTCTCCTCTGCATCTTGTTCTGTTACCTAAAATATACCAATACTGACTCAAAATACAATATAAGACAACCGAATAAAAACATGTTGAAAAATAAATATTATTCTGAAGTAATAACTAGTAAATTGAGGTATGCTGTTTTCGTAATGCTTCTGGCAGCAGTGAAGAAAGGGACATCGGAAGGAAGCAGTGAAGTTCCCAGTGTCCCAAGATCCCCAGAGGTGGTGCTGATTGCGCTGTGGAGACAGGAGTCTGTAGCTAAAAGGAATCCAAGAGACTTCCCCCTGGAAAGGGGATAGGCAGAATTGTTCACAATGGCATCTAATTTTACCCCCATCTTCTTTTCCTCAACAGCCTCCAGAGTGTCAGTCAGTTGTAATATGTCAGTCTTGTTTTGTCCAGCATCAACACTCCCCAGTTCAAAAAACAATGATTGTTCATTCATTTCCGTAAGACCCTCGTACATTCAGCCCACAAAAAAACAGAAGGTGCAGCGGCCACTTTGAGAACGGTGTGACACACCAGTCGTTAACCTGACCAGTTTGAACCTGTGTTGGTGCAACTTAGAGAATAAAACATGCAAATCTATCGCCGCGTCCAGCAGTAAGTTCAAACTTTATTGCAGGTACTTCTGGGTTTTTTGATGCCCATATATGTGACACAAAGCATAAAGATAAAAATGTGCAACACAAAATGATTTCAAAACATACAAAATCAAAGGCGGATTCTTTTTGGTACGGTCTTCCCAAAGTGTAACTGAATATATACAGTAGTGTGCTTGGCATAAACTGTCACAGCAGAGGCAGCAGAGTCGCGTACAAAGAGCTGTGGTCTCGGCTAAAAACATGCAAGGAGGCCTGGGCAGCCGTCTATCATATATGACATGGATATTTATAAAACAATGAATCAAATTAAAAATGTACATTTTGAATTGTTAAAGTAAAATCTAATCCTTTTGCATAGTTTAATATGCTGTTAGGGCTCTGACAATATTTTGTCATTCATATTATTGTTTAGCTTTCAAGAAGAGCTGTAGGGTCAGCCGGCGTGATAGAGTGGGCTGTGCAGTTAATCATGGCTTTCTGTTATATTGTAGTATTTCATTTTACTATAATAAATGGCATTCATTTCATTTGAAACTGTTGAAAATTCATATTTAGATTCCACACTGCTGTCAAATGCAGAAGATGGAAACACAGATTTGATGGAAAGTAAGAGATAATAAGTTATAAGTGGTCTGTGCTTCGTTTCCATCTCCTGATTTTACACTTATTACCTGTTAAGTAATTATGAGTTGCTGTATTTTAAAATATTAGGAACTGAATATACAATACAATTTTGAAGGTACTTAACATTAAAGATGTGTTTTAAAAAATGCAAAGTTATAACATATCATATTCATATTTAAAATAATACTGTGTTGAAGATTTTAAACTAGCTGAAATGCAAAATCAAATGAGTATCTCAAATACTTTAAATGTGTTCAGATGAAAGTACTTTAAAGAAACTTAGAGAAATGTGAGGGTTAGTAGTGTGGTTCATTTTGCAATTTCTGTGTAATACAGTATACACGATTTATTATTTGATTGTGTTTGTATTATTTATGCTGTGTCTGTATCCCTGTTTTTTTATGTTTCTGCTGCTGTTTGCATGTGAATCTCCCCTTAGGATTAATAAAGGATATCTAATCAAACCTAACAGAGACCCATATGTAAAGAATGGGGAGCTCATTGATTTGGTGTATGGTCATGTCAAGCTAGCTAGTTTGATAATCTTGCCAGCCAGCCTTCTATCAATTTTTCAAATACTTTACAGTCTTAAGGAATAATGAGTCCAATCTTGTTTTAAAAAACAGGAACAAAGAATGTTTTCCAGCCACATCAGTGATATCTAAAGTGGTGAATCTGTCTACTTGTGTGTGTGTGTGCGCATGACTCTTCAATGTGGTGAATAAAGTAGGAATCCAAACATTTGGGGTCTTTCCCTATTGCATTTTGACTCCCTCTTTCTTTTCTTAGATGCCAATATCCCACCTCATGTGGAGCAAAATGGAGGAACACTGTATTTTCGAAAAGTGTCACGAAGCGATTCTGGAAACTACACGTGTACTGCCTCCAATAGTCAACAAGGGGAGATACAGGCCTTGGTGCATCTCAGCGTAGCAGGTAATGGGATGTGCACCGAGTAGTGTGCTGGGCTGGCATTTATCATTAGCCACACGTGGTCCCAACAGATCTGGAGGGCACGACTTTTTTCTGGGGTGGTTTGGTGTAGGTTTACTTTATTTGAATTAAGTGGAGTACATGACTGCATACCATTGAATTTAACAGTTTATTTTAATGTTGCTTGTCCAGGGAAGCTTGAAGAAAGACAAGTTTCTTTATTGCATCTTAAATTAAAGCAGCATGTCGTTGGCTTTTCTGTAGCTATTTCTGATTATTGCTGTCGGCCCCCCAGCAGTCTCTGTCATGCGGTGTGCTGCTAGTTTGAATGTAACTGCTGGCAGATCAGGTTCCTTTCTCATTTTTCTTTTCTTTTCAGTTTTTGTCAGTTTCAAATTAGAGCCTGAAATCACAACCGTTTATCAGGGGCACACAGCTATTCTTCACTGCCAGGCTGTTGGAGACCCCGTCCCTTCCATTCAGTGGAAGATCAAGGACAGAATTCTGGATGCCGGAAAATCATCACCAAAGTAAGTCTAAAGTGGTCGTAAATCTTTGCAAGTATTGACATTTCGTGGACATCTTTGACAGTACATTTTTATTTCAATGGTCAGTGTGATGTTCTAATTAGAATTTGAACTGGAGTGACACACTAATGTTAAATTCAATGAAATCTGTTATTAGCCTTCTGATGACGTTGCTTTGGCAACTCTGATGGTGCATCTGCTTTTAAGACTTCTCATTTAAAAATATTCCACTTAAAAATATCTTCTCTATCAGTTGCTTATCCCATGCGGTTTGTAAAAAAAAATGTGACCTCATGTTTACATGCTGAAAGGAGATGAGAGTTTCTGATAGAATGGGAGTCTGATGACCAAAGCTGGACAGTAGCGGACATCAACAATGTCCATGAGAATGTCTCAGGTTAATCATGTCCTCATGTCAAGTCATAAAGCCGTATGCTCACAACTTGCACTAAGCATGCTTTTTTTTTTTTTTTGCTATTATATTGTTGAATACCTAAAATAAAAGTAGTGACAAAGTCTGTTCACACGGGGTCTGCTCTTTTGAATTAAAGACCCACTTCTCTGCCTCACTTCATTTTTGGGTGGAATGTTCCTTTAGGGTTAATTTCTAACTCATGTCATTACTCTGAGCTCTGCTCCGCAAATGAACAGCGGGTGTAGACCAAGAGTAGATAGTAGATAGTATGTCACTGGGGAGCTAAAGGTGATGTATAAACTGAACACTACTTCACATGCCTAAAACGTCCAGAATTAACAAATTGTTTCTAAGGTAGGAATGTGGAGAAAAGGGGAGAATTAAAAACATGGAAAATAACATCAATAATTGTTGAGTTGGGAGAAACAAATTTACCCAAGATGAAGATAACCAGATATTGACTTCCTGAAAGAATGTGAAATGGACAGAATACAGGAAAGTTGTGTGCGAGTAGGAATGGACCTTTTGAATGAGAACTGCTTAGCAGCCATTGGTGTCTTCATGTCCACTTATAATCAGATGCTGTGGTTAGTATGCAAAAAGTGAGTGTTTTCTGCCTGGAGCTGTACAGTCCCAGTGTCCTCCAGAACAGTAGGAGGCTATTGAGGTGGTTTGCCCTCTGATATGTAATGAAGCTTTAAGGCACGGGATTTGAACATCACAACTCGCTCATAAGCCAATAGGAAGTTTAAAGGTTCAGTCCAATACCCTGTCAAACCAAAGGTCATCCAGGTGTGTGTGGCCACTTGCAGCATATTGGCAAGACACGCATGTGAGAATCTCGTTGCACTCTGCACAAGTGACAAATGTGAAATGTGTCTACAGCATGTTGGGAGGAGTAGCCTGAGTGGACCCATTTTAGATAGATAGATACTTTATTAATCCCAAGGGGAAATTCACATAATCCAGCAGCAGTATACTGATACAAAAAAAAATTAAATTAAATAGTAATAAAAATGAGAAATAATAAAAATAAAAAAGCAGACAATAACTTTGAGTAATGTTAGCATTTACTCCCCCAGGTGGAATTAAAGAGTCGCATAGTGTGGGGTCTCCTCAGTCTGTCAGTGGAGCAGGACGGTGACAAAAGTCTGTCGCTGAAGCTGCTACTCTGTCTGGAGATGATCCTGTTCAGTGGATTCTCCATGATTGACAGGAGTCTGCTCAGCGCCCGTCGCTCTGCCAGAGATGTCAAACTGTCCAGCTTTATTCCTACAATAGAGCCTGCCTTCCTCACCAGTTAGACCAGGCACGAGGCGTCCTTCTTCTTTATGCTGCCTCCCCAGCACACCACTGCATAGAAGAGGGCACTCGCCACAACCGTCTGGTAGAACATCTGCAGCATCTTATTGCAGATGTTGAAGGACGCCAACCTTCTAAGAAAGTATAGTCGGCTCTGACCTTTCTTACACAGAGCATCAGTATTGGCAGTCCAGTCTAATTTATCATCCAGCTGCACTCCCAGGTATTTATAGGTCTGCACCCTCTACACACAGTCACCTCTGATGATCACGGGGTCCATGAGGGGCCTGGTCCTCCTAAAATCCACCACCAGCTCCTTGGTTTTGCTGGTGTTTTCATAGCATTTTCCGGGAAATCTGTGTGAATCTGTCCCTGCAAAAAGAAGGTCTGCTCTTCCCTGCTGAACCTGTGTACCTGTCTCATTCTGTAACTGGTTAAAGTGCGGATCGGTCAGTGCATTTTAAAATCGAGATTCTGATTTGAACACTTTTAACATAATTCACAATTCTGTCGTCACAGGTTTCAGAAAATGCCAAATGGTTCATTGGTGATTAGTGACGTCACCACAGATGACTCCGGAAAATACACTTGTATAGCCGGAAACAGTTGTAACATCAAGCACAAGGACGCAGACCTCTATGTCGTTGGTAAGGAGCTGGTGGAGCATGTAACAGCCAAGTCAATGTTTTCCACTTCATGGAATGTATTTTGTCTTTTTGTCTTCTAAGATGTACTGTAGGGGTTTACAAAAAATAGCAAAACATTGCATTGTTGGGCAGCTAAACTTTATTTCAACAAAATAAAGCCGAAAGTTTTGTTTTTGTTGGTTTCCACTCCGTTCACTGTAATGGAAGTGGGTATTCCTGGTATCGGTAGCTTTGTCTTCCCCGATGGATGCCTGCAAACTAAGAGGCAAGGCAAGTTTTCATTTCATTTGTGCAGTAATACAATCTTTACTTTAAATATTGTTGATCACCATTAGTTCACCAAGGACTTCTCTGTCAGGAAAGCGGCCAGAGCTGTTGCAGGCTCCTAGAAATATTCAGTCCTTGACTCTGGTACTAGAATTTTTAATCGAGGGTAGTCTCTCTCTCTCTCTCTCTCTCTCTCTCTCAACTTTGTAAAGGTATCTGTTAAATGTGTGGAAGCTCAAAAGCACTTGGCTGTTTTCCATACCAATGAAGTTTGTTCTGGTGGCCAAGTAGGTTACCTCAGTTTGCCCTTGAGTCACAGAGAAGAAAACATTGGGATGTTGTTTGAACTGGACTTGTGTGCTAGTCCTGGAGTGTCCATAACAAGTGCCATGTTCATACACAGAGATACGCAGGAGTGTGATTAGCACCAGAGTACCATGGACCAAAAGTCAGTCATCCGCTTTAGAATTGTCTCATCTAAGAATGTATATCTGGAAGCTTTGGGTAAGGAGTGGTGCTGAACTGTCAGTTAACCAGGACTTGGATGGGAGATGGATGGAGTTCTGGCTAGACTGACCCCGAAATCCCCAGACAGACGGGGAGGTTTTGCTGGGAAATAGCTGATGTCTGTCTTCAAGGTGAATTTGGCTCTCACCTCCAGGAGAGCTGCTTCTGCACTTTAGGACAGGTCAGGAATGTTGGGTATGAATGGACCCTGGTTAAGACCTCAGCAGTGGCAGCAGCTACAAGAAACTGTGGTCAGAAATGGTGCTGGTGACTGTCACAGCAGTAACCATAGAACCTACTGGTGATTGTCAACAGTAAGAGAAACTGTCGAGTTGAAGAAGAGGTCCTGTTGTGTAACGTCAGCAAAAAGATGTCCAGATTTGGCCTGCCAGTACATCTTAGTCAAGAAGGCAGCAGCTACAGCAGTCGCAAAATCAAAAACCCATGTATGGTTGTACTTTACCTTATGGAGAAGACCTTTGAATAACCTGCAAACTTGTTTATGTGGAGGTAGAGCTGCTTTCACACACTCAGTATTAAGTTGAGAGCGGTCAGTGGGGTCTGCCAAGGTTACATCTTCTCTCCTCTCCTGTTTGTGATGTTCATAGACAGAATATTAAGGGGCAGCCGAGCATTGGAGAGCATGCAGGTGGAGAACACAGAGATACGTCTCTGCTCTATGCCAATTAAGGTGTTTTCGCTACCCCACCAGGCTGTGACCTCTGGCTTGAATGGTTCACAGCTGAGTGTGATGTGTTTGGGATGAGATTCAGCATATCCCAATCTGAAGTCATGGTTCTCCTCGGATCACAATGGAATGTTCTTTCAGCTGACCCAAGTGAAGGAGTTTGAATACCTTGGGCTCATTTTCACGAGTGATGGTACAAGAAGTAGAGAGTGATGGTAGAAGTCAATGTAGTGGCAGCAGTTTTTTTGGATACTGCACTGGTCCATGGTAGTGAAGCAGGAGATGAATCTTCAGAAAAAAGCTATTGATCTACTGGTCAATCTATATATTCATCTGCACCAATGGTCACAATTTCTGGGTAGTGACCAAAAAATGATATTGTGAGGATAAGCAGCCAAAATAAGGTGGTTGTACAGTCCTGCTGGGCTCACTCTTTCTTGATTGGATGAGGCTCAGAGAAACGGGAGGACCTTGGAGTAGGACTGCTACTTCGCCAGGTTAAGAGCAAGCAGTCAAGCTGATTTTGGGCCTCTAGCTGGAATGTTCAAGGCACAGCCATCTGGAAAATGACCCAGGCGTATGTCCTAGATGTACTGGAGGGTTTTTTTTTTCTGGGAATTGACCAGGAGATGCTGAAAGTGCTCACGGTAGGGTGGCTTTGCTGAGCCAGGGCTGTGTGTTGCTACCTCAGTCATTATCAGTATAAGTGGAGTGAGAATCATGACGAGACGTGCTACTAACAAGTGGTACACATTAGACTTTAAAATCTCCAGTGTACTCTTGTCTCCAGAAACTTTTTATTAAAGTTTAATTCTCCTAGTTTGTCTTTAAGAGGCTGTCTTGGTTTCTGGCAAATTGCATAAAACATATTGCATTCATTTTTTTTATACAGAAAAGCCAGATACTACAGGAAGCAATGAAAATGGGCAGACACCCTACAAGATGATCCAAACTATTGGCCTGTCTGTGGGAGCCGCAGTGGCCTATATAATAATCGTCCTGGGCTTAATGTTTTACTGTAAGAAACGCCGAAATGCCAAACGGATGCAGAAGACGCCAGAGGGAGAAGAACCAGAGATGGAGTGCCTGAATGGTTAGTGGACAGGCATTAGAGAGTAATAAAACAGTGCAGACGATAAAATGCTTTTCATAATAGTGAACACACGAGTTGAGTGTTACTCTCCCATACTTGGACATAGAGACACAAATAGATTGTATGTCGTTACGAAGGAAACCTATAGATTTATAAAGCAATTTAACAAGTAATAGCACTTAAAGGGCCTTGGGGACCTTTGTATATTGAAATTGTAATGTAGGACATACAAGATGTTTTATTGTTCATTACTGGATTGGTCTTCTCTTGCATTCACAGAACTATATATTATTGATTCTTACCCTGCCAGTCGCTCTCTAGTATTTCACGTAGTACCTTATCCACACAAGTACCATACGAGTGATGCATGCACTGCCAACCACTCCCTAGTCTTCCACATAGGGACTCGCTATCTTCGGCACTAACAATGTACAGGTGTCTTCCAGTGTGGTTTTTAATTCAGCAGTTGGTGCGATGCACAAGTTTAAATGAGCTGGCATTCTCTGACGTCCGGATGTAATGGTCTTCCTCTCCTTTCTGACGTGTCTCAGTCTCTGACGTTGCCTGCTCTCCGATCTCTCAAGAGGCCAGTGTGACATTATGCTCATATGATTGGCTAGCTTTCCTGGTGAAGAATGGTTCTGCCTAAAGGCCTTGGTCCTTGTACTTGTCTGTGCCATCTCTTGTGACAACTGTCTGGCCATTTTAAGCTTAGAAGCACCATAAGTTACTTGGATAATAAGACAAATGCATTAAAATAATAAATGATTGGCACAAGACAGAAAAAATGTACATTTCTTGTTCAAATAAGATGCTTTTTAAGAGTTTTGTTATCGTTTTTTGTATACCAGTTAGGTAAGTTGCTTTCAGGGGTTCCTATAAATTCCTCTGTAAATTAGTTAGGTCCTTTAAAATTCATCACACTTTGAGTAAAACTGCTCAAGATGAAGAGGAGTGGATGGTCTGTGCTGCACTGCACGGGACTGTTTTTATTTGTAATGCCCAGTGGGGGGACAAACATATCAACGTAGTCTACAAGGGAAAGTAATGGTGGACCTCCGTCTTTCTACACGTACAGTAGGTTGAAAAAGAATCACTGTAAGGCTGAATGAATTCCTTTCTTTAACAAAATTTTATAAAACAGAAAGTAAGCATTGATAAGAGTCTGAATGGGATTTGGCCAGTTGTTTCACACATCACTCCTGAAATGGGATGACGTCAGCCTGCGGCCTGGAGGCACCGTGTCGCCAGTTGGCTTATTTCTGTTGGGTTTCCTTCTTTCTTTTTCCAGATTGCGGTCCCACACAGATTTATCTTCCTCCAGGATTCATACCAGGCTGCACTTTTACTTTTGGCCTTTCAATTTCCATGACGCCTTTGGTGGCCTGTGCTGTGTATTTGTGACTTTGTAATTCTGGATGTATTTTCATGTTTGTACTTCAGGATGGGCCCAATTCAGTAATCTGAGCCAAATAAAGTAATGAGTGTTATTTAAAATGTTTTTTATTTTAAAAAGAATTGAATTTAGAAAGCTGCCTGGTGCAATGCATGTTTATATCCTGTGCTAGTTACAAACTGCTGGTTTTGATTTAATGTCTCTAAAAGGCGGAACCATACAACAAAATGGACAAACGGCTGATATTCAAGAGGAGGTTGCATTGACCAACCTCGGGAGTGCAGTCTCCACGAACAAGCGGCACAGCACCAACGACAAGATGCACTTTCCACGTACCAATCTGCAGACGATCACCACGCTGGGTAATGCCTCTTACGATTCTGATTGTGTGTTTAAAGCGCTTCCTAAAATGACCACAAACAGAATTTTCAGCGTCACTCTGGTTGCATGACATAACTATAGATTTCTCCTCCTCTTTCTATACATTATTTATGTGGAAATGCTGTTTTGACAATTTAAATCCTATTACACGTCCATAATTTGAGAGGGCAGAGATTTATGGCTTTCCCTCCTGTGTGCACACACTGTTGTGGTCCTTTGATTTGATTTATATTTTGGGTGGGTTGTGTTTGGGTGGCACTAAGCAGTCATGTCTGTGAACACTGAAAGGAGTAATGTCCACCACGCGGACTGCATACTGAGTACACACAGAGGTGTGTTTATGTGCAGTCTGAAGCAGGACCTGCGCATTTCTTTAACTTCTGCACATCAAGTTCCTGAAAGTTGGTTGTAACACAAAATGTCCTCATCCTATCATTTGAAGCCAGTTGTGTACACGCGTCTGTTGGTGGTTTTGCTTTATATATTCATCTTGAGTGGATGTGTCTGTCAGTGAACGTTGATGGACTGGCACTGTGCAGTTTAGGTCCTGCCTCGCGCCCCTAGTGCTTCTGGGATAGCCTGTGGACCCCATGACCTTGAATTGGAGTAGGGGTGTCATGTCATGTTGTACTGTACTGTATATTCATTTATTTTTCACATGCCTAATAATTTCTTGTCAGCTTTATATTTATTTGATCAAGATGCCCTACTAGTGGGAGTTTGGGTGCGGATTGCTGCGATGCTGCAGACGTTTCAGTTTTTCATCGGGTTACAGAAGCTACGTTTTTAACTTTAGTGTTTCATTTTGTTTCCTCCTTCTAGGCAAAGGGGAGTTTGGAGAGGTGTTCCTTGCCAAAGCAAAGGGCATTGAGGAGGTGGACACTGAAACGGTGGTCTTGGTAAAGAGCCTGCAGACCCGTGATGAGCAGCTCCAGCTGGACTTCCGGAGGGAGTTTGAGATGTTCGGCAAGCTGAACCACGCCAATGTGGTGCGCCTCCTTGGGCTGTGCCGAGAAGTCGAGCCGCATTACATGATCCTGGAATATGTTGATCTGGTAATGAATTCTCCTAACTGACAAACGTACATTTAAACTTGTGTCCGGTAGGAAGTCGAGCTGATCAGTGAACTGCGCTCTCCTCCCTGGCCGCCTTTTCCATGAGTAAACGTGAAGGTGCACGTGGCAGCTGTAAAAAAAGAAAAAAAATACCCCCATGTTAAATGAAAGTGTTTTGCACACGTAGTAAATCCTGGCTAGGTGGGTGGCACCTGTGCAGTGACACATTTCTCAAAGCTGTGGCGTGTCCTGCAGCCCGAGGCCGAGGACTCGGCAGTCGCTCGTGGCTATAATTACATTCTTAAGAGGGGCCACTTCCTGTTCAGCATTGACTTGTTACGAGCCAAGTGTTTTAGTGAAGATGATTTGTGTGTCCGAAGATAATGACTGCAGGATATACTTGTTGCTTTTTGGTTAAGGGACTGCATGTCTGTGATATTTATAGGATCATTTATTAAATTTAACAATTTTTCATTTTCAAGAATTCTTTTCTGCTATACAATCAGTCAATAAGATGACACTCTCTTGAACGTCTCCTCTGTATTTTGTAATTGTTTGACTTTTGACTCTGGGATAAATTATGTCATACGGTTAAGTTTTAATGGGATTTATTGTTTGCAGGGGGATTTAAAGCAGTTCCTGCGCATTGCCAAGGGCAAAGATGAGAAGCTCAAACCACAGCCAATTAGTACAAAACAAAAAGTAAGTTCGTGCTGCAAAGGCCATGAAAGTTTTTCAGAGAAAAGTATTTTAATTTGTCCTGACATGGTCCATGTTAACAGGGTTTCTTTGTCCTCATATTTCTAAAGCAGTTTTCTTCCAGCAATATAAATTAAATAGAAGATGGCCGTATTAGTGGAAAAACAATTCAATTTACTAACCAACTGGAAAGCCGTGTGTGCCCACTGTATGTGTACTTGAACCTTTATCAGGCAAAAACAGCAGGTTTAATGTTGAGAAAGACTCAAAGCGTAATCGCCTGTATAAACCCCCAGGTTTGTCAAGTGTTTAGCTCTGAGGTGCAAATTCTATCCAACTCTGTTTTTAGACCTCCTTTGGCCCGGACTCTCAGATTGGCATTGAAGGCCACCCACTTTTCATTATAATTTAAAACCGACAATATCCAGTCTGCTTGTGGCCCCAAAGTATGGAACAGAAACTTAGTATAACCATCACCTTTCTACCTGTGGCCTTTTATTAATGCCGCTGCTAAATCTGCCAATTTGTAAAGATATGTGAATGGATTCTACTAAAATGCTTTACCACCGTGTATCATCATAACTAGCTGCTTAGATTATATCAGGCACCATTATGGACGTAGAACTGAGCAAGTGTTCTGTTTATTGCGACAGAGCAAGTTTCATCTTTCTGCCCTTCCTATAAAGCAGGGGTCTCCAACACGTCGCTCGCTCGCGACCTGTAGCTCACAACATCTTTCCAAGTAGCTCACCAAAGGGTTAATGAATCCTACATAAGTTTGAAAACTTGATTAGTCAAATCAGGGGTGGGCGATCTTTCCAAAAAATCATATCACGATCCTTTTAACACAAAATCACGATCCACAATCTGAACTGCAATCTTATCTGTTCAGTGTGGCGTACACTTAAGAATATCCGGACTCCAACTCATCAAGACCTAAGTAACACTTTATTTTAAATATCAGACAAAGTTGAATTCAATTGTTCTCTCGTTCACTAGCTAAGTGGAGTTAAGGAACACGACCCAAAGCTGGCGAGTGAGTGAGGAAGGCCCCTCTCCTCGGTCCGCTGCCTGTCTCTGGGAATCGCACAAATAAATCAATTACCGCAAGCAAACTCTGATACACAGAGAAATGAGAGAAGTCACAAAATCAACCAGAATGTTTAAACAGATTATAGAAAAAAAAAAGATTTAAATCCGTTAAGTAGTTCTCTTGTGAAAAGCGGACAGACAGACACACAGAGACATTGGATTTTCTATATTATATATTAGTAAACCTTCACAATAATGTGCAGTTAAAGTCTCAAACGCATTCTCAGCATTTCTGGAGCTCAGTAGAGCCAGATAACTAGAAGAATCTTCACCAAGCAGCTCTGAAAATGTCTGCTTTGTTTGGGTCTCCATAGCTCTGTGAGTCTGACATGAAGGTCATGAAATGAAAGTTCAGAACAAGACTGACAGACGGACATCTAAAGGACTCCATCAGAGTGAACCTCAGTGGCTCCACTCCACCAGACACCTCAGTGCCAGTCATCTGACTAACTAAAGAACACATCACACGTGCGACTGGACCTGTGAATAAAGTGACACAGTGACATGTGCCAAAATGACAAAGGAAGAAGTCACATCTGTGTGATTGGAATTGCATTGTTTTGCTTTGACAGCATTCATGTTTTAATTCAATAGTGTGAGATCCATCCATCCATTATCCAACCCGCTATATCCTAACTACAGGGTCACAGGGGTCTGCCGGAGCCAATCCCAGCCAACACAGGGCACAAGGCAGGAAACAAACCCTGGGCAGGGCACACACACACACACACAAGTGACAATTTAGGATCGCCAATGCACCTAACCAGCATGTCTTTGGACTGTGGGAAGAAACCCACGCAGACACGGGGAGAACATGCAAACTCCATGCAGGGAGGACCTGGGAAGCAAACCCTGGTCTCCTAACTGCGAGGCAGCAGTGCTACCCACTGCGCCACCGTGCTGCCTCAATAGTGTGAGATACACTAGAAAATGCATACAGACGTACAAAATGCACTTGCAGGTGAACTCAATATTGTTTTGTGAAGTTTTAATGCAAAATGTAAGTTGTGGACACCAACATTTTATAAATGTTCAGTCAAAACAAGCGTATTGAGTTTGTTTGGGTTGAAATAAGCGATTAGAATAAACGTAAGAAAACAGGAGGAGCTCTCGGCCATTTTCATTTTGTAAAAGTAGCTCTGATTTAAGATTGTAGAGCCCTGCTCTAAAGTATTCCACTTCACCTTTTTATATCTTCTTGTATTTCTAGGTATCTATATGTGCACAGGTGGCCATGGGGATGGAGCACCTCTCCAACCATCGTTTTCTGCACAAAGATCTAGCAGCTCGTAATTGTCTAATAAGTGCGCAGAGGCAAGTCAAGGTATCTGCTCTGAGCCTCAGTAAAGATGTCTACAACAGGTAAATATCAAGGAGGTGTTGTTAAAGAGACACCAGTGTAACACGTTTATACTTAACCAGAGTGATGAGGTCATTAGACTCAATTTAAATGTCTTTATAACGAACGAGCCAAAGGAGCCGCTGTTGCCTCGGTAGGTTTGAATATTTAGTTAAGGTGAGAAAGTAAATGTTTTGTGTGTTTTTTTGTTTTTTTTTTGTTTTTTTTTAAATGCCGACCCTTTTGTCTTCCGTCATCTCTACAACTTCTCACGAGCTCAGAATTTCTCTCATGGGTCTGAACCATGAATGCTGCTGCTTTTGTTTCCTGGTTTCACGAATAGACGTTTAATCACACATATATAAATAATAAAATCACAGACGTGTCAGCCAGATAAACTCCCAGCTGTGGTGGTGTGTACTGAATCCCAATTCATGATGAAACTTTTGAAACTCCATAAACTTGGTATACAGTACATGCAAAAACGTCATGAACATCCACTCGGCTCTTTTGGTTTTTGTGGTATTTGTCCTCTCATTACAAGTCGCCAGTGAAATGCTTGTCACTCTACAAAGTCCATATTTTAAATTGCTTGAGCAATTAATACAATTACAAAATTTTCTGAGCACAGACTTTTTTTTTTTTTTTAATTGGTCCCCCTGTTGTTCCCATTGAAAGTCTGACTGACGTGTGCTGCTGTCTTCACCGTAAAGAAGGCCAATCCTAAACAGTGTGGCAGATTTATTATTATCAGCTGAACCTTTGCCAGTAGAGCGCAGTTTTGGCTTTGCCACCCGCCCATCCAATTACAACCCCATTTCTCATTTTTGAAAGACTTTGACGTCAGTATTTTAAATTGTAGAAATACCAATACGCGTGCAAAATTTAGTGAACTTTGACTCGGCTGTTTTGGAGTGATGCATTTTTGCCTCATCCACCCCAACCTTCAAGCGAGTTACAGCCCCCCTTCGGATTAACGTTTTGAAATGCTGGGTAGCCTGGATTTTAAGGTGGATCAGCTTTATGGAAATTTTCCTCATGATCGACTTGGGGTGATGCACAGTTTTTCAGTTGCCCCCATGATGACATTTTTGAAATGCTATATCATTTACATTTTAAATCGGACTAATGGCAACCTACATGGAAAGTTCCGTGAAAATCGATTCAGCCATTTTTGTATGATTGGCAAATGGACAGACAAGACTCACGACTGAAATGAGGTACTTGGTGTGCAAAATGGATAAATGAAACTTAAAAACCCAGTCGGGAGGGTTTTACGATTTTATCTCTCTAGATATTTGAATCGTGCAGTGCTCATATGTCCAAATGGGGTCACTTCAAATTTTAGCCATCAAGAGTGCGGAGGTATGTGCAGGCTGATGGCGGCCATTTGTGTTTGCGTTCTTTGAAGGGTACCTTGAAGACCCAATGACCCCATCACACACGGTTTGGTTTTGCTGTCGGCACCATTCTTTGTTTTAAAGCGTGTGTTTCCTTTTCTTTCTGCCCAGTGAGTATTATCATTTTCATCAAGCCTGGATCCCTCTTCGCTGGCTCCCGGCTGAATCTGTATTTGAAGATGATTTCTCGACAAAGTCAGATGTTTGGTCATTTGGAGTCCTCATGTGGGAAGTCTTCACTCATGGAGAGCTGCCCTACACTAAGCAGACGGATGACGAAGTGCTGACAGGTGTGTATGAATCATTACTATTAATTATGACCCTCACGGCTGGTGGTTAGGAGCAGGCGCTGATACAGCACATGACAAACCAACTCAGGATCCCAGATTAGGACCCGAGTGCAGCCATGCGACGGGTGACACCTCAGCACCACACGAGTTCAGATGGAGTGGGACAGTGTGAGGGTTTTTATGGTAGCTGGAGTGCCAATTCTGCCACCAAGTTTTCCCCTGCAGGTTGGAGGGCCTACATGCAGGGCTGGATGCAGATTAACGTCATACGCAGGACGGAGCGATTGCAGGTTAAGGGCCTTGCTCAAGGGCCTAACAGAGTAGAGTCACTTTCAGGCGTTTACGGGATTGCACAATTGCCAGTGCAAATCCCTAGCCTCAGAGCCACTACTCCGCTAGCCTGTCTTAAAAATAATATGCGCCATTTAGATGTATGTACAGTTTTGAAACATGGCAGTGTGATAGTCATACTGCAAATTCAGATGATCTCTTTGAGCAGCACTGTGATTTGTTCACATTGACCAAACAGTGGCTTTTATTTACTTAATGATAAATGAACACAGCTGTTTGTTTCCCTTTTGTTCCTATTGTGATCACTAGGGGGTGCCCTTGTAGCATCTATGAACACAGGTAAATGGCAAGTATGCCGGGCTTTTACACACAAGGTGGTTATTTTTCAGGAAATAATGCAAGGAAGGTTAAAGTAGTGCAAGTAAAGCCACCCTGGGCCCACCGCTGTAGGTTCACATCCCTGTCTGTCACCCCACCTTACCCACCACTGTACACTCCAGGATTCCCTTTCACCTGCCATCTCTTTCCCTTTCTCCTCTGGACCTTTACGTCAAAGACTTGCCACGACGTATCTGTTGGCTCCATGCACACGGGACCACTGCTTGTGATGTAGCTGTATATTCTATCCAAGGTTCACTTCTGCCTGTGCCCTCAAATCAGTTCTGGGGTCCACAACAGCCCTATTTTAGTTACAGGAACATCAAGCTAGAAATCACAGTAGCTGCCCAAGGTCTCTCTCATACCTCAAACCTTCAGTTAGCCAGTGACGTCCACTTCTGAATGGCTGTCCAGTCCCTCGTGTCCTCTTCTCTTAAGTATCAGAGGCTGTTGCCCCTAACATTCTGAATGGAGGCTGCCTGCTTCTGTCAGAGTGTTCTAGTTTTACAACTTAAAACCACTGTAAATTAGTAGGAGATGGGGCAAATTAATAATTAAAAAAGTGAAGATTTACACTTGATTAGTAAAATATGACGTTTTGGACCAAAGTCAGACATTTACATTCAGTTCAAAAGACTAAGATGCTTCTGTAAACAATGTGTTTGAGACGTGAACACACCTAAGGACGTACAGTGGCCATGAGTACGAGGAAACCAAAGTGAGTGTGGTCTGTTTGAAGTCATTTTACTCCATTGTTTTTAATTTGACGGTCGTACTTTTACAAAATCTAGCTCTGTCTCTTGTTTTACTTCATCTTGAGTTGAATCTGCCATCTGACGTTGCTCGCTGCGCCTTTGTCTTCAGTAAGAAGGACCCAAGCGTGTTTGTTTACATCACTTTGGACCGACTCCTGTCTTCTTTGTCTTTGTTTCCTTTCTTCGCACATTTCCTGTGTGCAGTTTGTACTTCTGTGTTTATCGTACTGCTTTTTATACTTCTTAGTTTTCTGTATATTTTAATATAAATCCCAAAATGGCTAAACCTCCAGTGTCAGTCACTTCCAAGGGGATACACCAAAATTAAGCAAACCCACCTGCTGCTGCAGTCTCTCATCAGAATCGTTCAGTTGCCTCCAATGTGGTCTTCTCTAGGAGCCTCTGCTGTTCTCTTTGTCGTCCATATTTTATGTTGTTTTGTGCTTATTTATACAAAGGTGCCAACAGATTGTGTTGATATAATTAATAAACTTTGATAATGATGGTATGTTTCATATACACACCTGCACAGGTTCACACAAACTGTAGAAATCTGGAGCTTTTACAGTATTTCCATATTGATATCATTTCAGTATGATGTTTGTGCTCACTTTAATGACCGCACTCTGCATTTTGAATTTGTATTTGCTTTGCTTTATTTAGTTCTTCCACTAGAGGGCAGTTTGGTTCTGTTCTACCCATCCATTTCATTTCTCTATACAGTACTCGCATATTAAGGGGAGGGTCTTGAGGAAGCTGATGCCAATCCCAGCAAGCACTGGAATGTAAGGCAGACACAATCCCTTAGACAGGGCAGCAACCCATCGGAGGGTGAAGACACAGACATAAGGGGGCCAATGTTGTATCACAAATCCACCAAACCTAAACATCTTTTGGATGGTAAGAGAAATCCAGAACACCTGGAAGAAGTTACCAGTGTTTCATAGCCATCTTTCCAAAGTTAAGGATTCAAGACATGACTTCAGAAAGGACCACCAGGAGCTGCGTGACATTAATCAATCTTAAAGTAGATCGTTCACGTGTCCCGTTGATTTAGTGATTTTTTTTTTTTTTTGTAAACTAGGGGGCTTTGCTTGCCAACCCCCCGCCCTGTGCTACGCGCCGGCCACTTCACGTCTCTGCTGCTCGCGTATGTCGATTTCACTTTCACCAAACAACAAAACTTTAAATTCTCCCGGATACGCCTCTTCATTTGGAAGAAGCACTACTATTCCCTGATAGCAGCATGAGTTAGATGATCTACAAGTCTCTGACTTAAAGTTTAAAGCCAAACAATATCTACATACTTCTGTCATATCACTTATGCCCATATATTCGATCTCTTTCTGCTGTTCCGTTATTTTAAATTTTAGTACTTTCATTATCTCTAACCTGCTCGACATTTTTATCACGCCAGCGTTTTTGAACCTCTTTACGATGTTCTACTTTGTCCTTTACTCTTTGTCTTTTATTTCTGACCCCGCTTGGAGCTACAAGCGCAGGAACTGTGTCTGACAATAGCATTCGCACGAATGAGAAGTGATTGGACTGTGGATGTGGCGGTAAATGTTTGAGAGGAGGGAGGGACTTGTCAAAATCTCTTGGCAAAAAGATTCATGCCAGGTTTTCCTTTTATAATAGAGCGATAATACATTTGAATTTTTTTCATGGGCTTCTCAACAATTGAGCTTTTAACCTCTTTGGTATTAAACAAGTGACTCTTGGACTTGGAATTCTTTGTAAAAATTGTTAACTCCAAATGTCTTCCGGGATAATTTATGATCCAAGTAACAAAATTTAAGCCCAAGCAGAGTTTGAGACTGTATTCGGCTGCCATCAAATAGATAAAATAAGATTGTGCTGCTAAAACATTATGATCATTTATGTGTTTTGCAACTCATCAATATTCATGATGGGGTGGAGTCTTCAGCACAGTGGCATGTAAACGAGAAGCTGTAAAGCCAGTTTTTGAACAAACTGAATCTGAGCCACTAGTTGAATCAAGTCACAGTGTGAATTGGCCATCAGGCAGTCACACAAATGCATATGGCATCAGTAACTGCGTGGCAAGTAGAGAGACTAGAAAGAGATGCAATCTTCACAATGCTGCAGTGTCAGGGAAATGTGGAAGTCATTAAACCTTGTGCTGCGGTAGCCTACGATAACACCAAGGGGCACATCACATGCGCATATCAGACACTGACATTCTACCCGCTCAGGTGTAAGCAACAGGAGAAATATTCTAAGAAGATGGCACATAGATACCCAGTTCTAGTGTCCCCATTGCAGTGTCGGGCTGTGCAGTGATGACTGTCTCCAAACATGTCACTCTAGTGCGCGTAGTAAATCTGCATCAGTACTATGGTGGACATTAGATCATCATTCATGTTGGTATTTTGGTATCTTCATGTTTCTCTTGCACGTTCTTGGCTCATTTTTCTGGGGTGAACATAATGCTAAGTGGGTCAAAGAAAATTATTAAATGTACTGAATCAAATCAGCTTTAACAGAAAATAACAAAGGATAGATTGTACAGCTCCAACACATTAATTGTAAGGGTCCTTTGTCTGAAATGTTTAATGATCAGATTGTTGAAGTTGTTCAGTTTACACCCCCTCTAAATCCTTGTGTTGCTTGTCCTTCGCAGGCCTACAGGGTGGGAAACTGAAGCTGCCCACACCGGAGGGCTGCCCTTCCAAGCTGTATAAGTTGATGGCACGATGCTGGTCCACAAGTCCCAAGGATCGCCCTTCCTTCAGTGAAATAGCCAACATGCTTGGTGACGTCCCTGCAGACAGCAAAGTTTGAAGTGGAGCAGCTGCAGCGATGGTGGACGGGGTCAAGTGCAGAACTTGGGAAAGAAGAGTTTTAAGCTACAAATACAAAACAAAAGAAAAGTGTTTAAATACTGAATTGTTGTGTTACAAAGGGCCCACCTGGAACAACCAGACCTGAAAGACTGTGATACGTTCAGATCGGAGATCATCGCCTGCCTTAACCTCCGCTCTCTAAAAGGCCTTGATAAAAGTAATTTAAGAAAGAGGATGCATTCTGAAACGCGGACATGACTACCTCTGCTAAGTTCCCAGTACGGGGCCTTCCATTTCCTTGAAGCCGCCAGCTTATACTGGGATTCTGACAATGTCGAAAGAACAATTTTGCTTGCACACAGGAAGGACAGAGACACTAATGTGTTGTTGGCGGTTTGTTATGGTACAATAGCGAAGCACAAATTTTGTGGTAATAACCACAGCATTGCTTGAAAGGTTGGGGTGGAATTTCTTCTTGTGGAGCCAAACATTCTCCTCGTAAAAAATAAAAATACTAAAGTAGATTTTAAGAAAAGGAAGGTGCCAGCTTGTCGATAGAAAAGTGTCAGAAAAGCCTGCGTTTCGTTCCTTTGATGACAAATGTGCGTTTGGTGGCGCCTTCCCACGTTCCTCTTCAAGATGTACTTTTCTTCCCCTATTGTGGAAATTCAGAAACTGGCAAATTCATTTACAGTAAAATATTTCCAACGTCTCTAGTTACGGAAAAGGTTAGCTGACTTTTCCAGGCCTTTCTGCATCACTGGTGGGATCTTTGCGGCTCGTCTGGCCTGCTGGTAGGTAGGTAGGTAGGTAGGTATGTATGTATGTATATACTGTAGAGACTCGGCTCTAACCATTTTTATATTTTAGAAGGATATCCAGGAACCTGTCTATTTATTAAAAAGGTTCTCTTTTGTGTTTTTTATGTTTTGTATTGCCAGAGTGGTACTGTTTGTTTTTCTTTTTTTAATTGTTGTATGTTTAGGTATTTTTAATAATGCATATCACAGTACAACAAATAACTTTATATCCAGCTTTTTTTGTTTTTTGTCCAGAAGAGGGCGGGGGGGACTGGCTTGAGATTAGGTCACCTTACATTGCGACTCAAGTGCCTGATGTATGAAGGAATTTTGGCAAAATATTTCCAGTATCCTAGAAATTTTAAAGTGGTCTTTTTTTATAATTTTTTATATATAAATATATATGTATGTTTTTAGTTTTTTTTGTTTTGTTTTTTTTAACAGTGTATATAAAGAAAACCCAAAACAAGTAGCAGTTTATTTCTTCTGGGTTTCTTGCTTTATCATTTTGGTTTTTTTTTTCCTTTCGTTTTTATGTTTTGTTTTATTCTGGTTCTGATTTTTTTAACCTGCTTGTGCAAGTGGGCCTTGTTGCCCTCGTTTTTATACATGCTGCTCTCAATAAAAGTTCACTTTTTTATCTTTCGCTTTGTTTTCCTTCTTAGTATCCCACAGCACCTTCTGTCTTGTGCCCCCCATCTGTTCCTCCTGCCTTGCGCCATGTTGTGCAAGTCGTTTCTCTCCTTGTAACCCGAATGTCTTGTCCACATCTCCCTTCATCCACACTTGTTAATTTCAGAGACGACCATGAAGAGACATCAGTTTTGTTGTCACCAGAGTGTTAATGTGAACAGTAAAATGGCCAGAACGTCTGACGTGAAGACTTTGAATGTTACGGACGTGGTTTCAAATGTAATGTAGAATGTCTGCTAGGGTGCTTTAAATGGGCGTAGGGACAAAAATAAAACAAGTGCTCTGCTATGGAACACTCCAGGGGTGCTTACAATGGCTAAAACTATGCTGTGAACCCCAAAGGTCTTATGAAATGACAGTTTCCTCCTGGAGAATAATACATTTATAAATATGAAAAAAATGAAATCATGGGGACGGGAGGTTCAAAGTGCCTGACTTGCAATTTTGGCACAAGTGACATCCATGACTGATAGAGGGTTCCTTTTTTTTTAATCTTTTTGCTGAGATCACGAAGGTCTATTTGAGACCCCAAAGATACTTCTGATTGCCTGTGAATGCACACTGTGTATGGTGGGATGTTTCTACTTCCATTTATTGATTTGACTGAAGCTGGCGTTTAAATGCGGGCTACAGCCACTGTTGGTCAAACTGAACTGCACACTTTTAGTCATTTAGTCTGATTTGGATGGTTGACATCATCCTGGGCTTCGAGGCTTGTGATTGAACTGATCAGCCTGAGGCAGAGACCTCCTCCACAATCTGAGGTGAACGTGGAAATGGAGACGCAGTGTTGGTGTCGTCTGCTGATAGCGGCCCGCGGTCCTTTGGTGTGTCAAGTGTCAGGGAAATGGGAATCTACAGCCACCCAGTGGTAACTGAAGGAACTGCAGGCCTGTTTCACTTGCAGAATTTGGGGTTTTTTTTTTTGTTGCTAATACTGTCTTATGTGAGGTATTTTCTGCAAAAAGGAAATTAAAATTATAAAATGCATATAGACTTGATAAAAAGGCTACATTTTCAAGAATGCTGCAAAAATAAAAAAAAAATGAAATAGCATTTGCAATATTTTCAGCTTGAACAGTAATGAAGCTGCAAAAATGAAATGTAAAATACAAATAATATTTACCTTTTATTTGCTTGACAGACGCCTTGACGAAAGCAACTTGCATAAGCACTGGCACTACCTGCTGTTCACTGAATTTTCATTTTCCACTTCCCACTCTTTATTGTTATAAGTTTTTTAAATAAGGTGATACAGTAGTTATTTCATTCACTAGGAAGATCTTCCATAATCTGTAATTTTGTTTAATTCATGCTCTTTTTTTTTGTTTTCATCATTTATAAGATTTTTCACCTTAACAGTCACACTCAACAAATCACTGCAAGCAGATTATATAAGTGGTGCCCCGGGTTGAAATGTTCCAAGACGCTCATCGACAACCATAAAGTGTGAAAAAATGTCAACTACATCTACTGACACGGGGTAACGGTAACCCCCATGAAATAGAAGAGAAAGTCTCCACCTGAATCTCGGGGTCCCATGTGTTCTGCTGGATGACGTAAACTGCTCCAAATTCAGACTTAGGGGGCCAGGACATGTACAGGATGTCAATTCTAGTAAGAAAACGATGAAGTCCGCTGCTGTATATGGATCAGGAATAAAATCTCCAACACGTTTCACAGCTGTTTTGGTCTGTTTGGTTCAAGGATCTTTTAATCCACGTGTGCAGTAAAGCAGTTTTAAATTGTAGAACAAAACTCTATACAGAAAGAATTGCATTAAACAAAAAAAGAGAATGATTCAAGGTTATGTTCTCTCATATACTCTGTGTGTGTGTGTGTGTGTGTGTGTGTATTTATTTACTGCTCAAAAAAAGGAAAGGACCACTCCTTAATGATAGTATAGCATCAAGTCAATGAAACTTGTGGGCTGTTGATCTGCTCAGTAAAGTAGCAGAGGGGCTTGTTCATCAGTCTCAGCTGCTTTGGTGCATTAGAGGGGCATCAATGAGACGACCCCCAAAACAGGATTGAATGGTTTCACAGGTGGAGGGAGGCCACTGACATTTTTCCCTCCTCATCTGTTTTGTCACTCGTTTTGCATTTGTCTATGGTCAGTGTCACTACTACTATGAGGCGATACCTGGACCCTACAGAGATGGCACATCAATACGTGCCATTGCCAGAAGGTTTGTTGTGTCTCCCAGCACAGTCTCAAGGGCATGGAGGAGAGTCCAGGAGACAGGCAGTTACTCTAGGAGATCTGGACAGGGCCCCTTGTAGAAGGTCCTTAACCCATCACAAGGACTGACCGGTGTCTGCTCTGTTGGGCAAGGAGGAACAGGATGAGCACTGCCAGAGCCTACAAAATGAACTCCAGCAGCCCACTGGTGGGGATGTCTCTGACCAAACAATCAGAAATAGACTTCATAAGGGTGTTTGAGGGCCCAACGTCCTCTAGTAGGCCCTGTGCTCACTGCCCGGCACCATGGAAATTGTTTGGCATTTGCCATAGAATACCAGAATTGGCAGGTCCACCACTGGTGACCTGTGCTTTTCACAGATGACAGCAGGTTCACCCTGAGCACATGTGACAGACGTCAAAGAGTCTGGACAAGCCATGGAGAGCGTTATGCTGCCTGTAAAATCGTTCAGCGTGACTGGTTTGGTGGTGGGTCAGTAATGGTCTGGGGAGGGATATCCATGGAGGGAAGCACAGACCTCTACAGGCTAGACAACAGCATTTTGACTGCCATTAGGTATCGGGATGAAATCCTTGGACCCATTTTTAGACCCTATGCTAGTGCAGTGGGTCCTCAGTTCCTCCTTGTAGATGACAATGCCCGGCCTAATGTGGCGAGAGTATGCAGGCAGTTCCTGGAGGATGAAGGAATTGATACCATTGACTGACCCCCCATACTCACCTGACCTAAATCCAATAGAACACCTCTGGGTGGGACATTATGTTTTGGCAACTTGGACTGTCCAGGAGCTCAGTGATTCCCTGGTCCAGATCTGGGAGGAGATCCCCCAGGACACCAACCGTCATCTCACTGGGACATTGTCAGGCATGCACACAAGCACATGGGGGGGAGGCATACAAACTACTGAGTATGATGTTATGTTGCTGCAATGAAATTTCGGCAAAATGATGTGGCAGGCAGGCGAGTCCATTTTTTCACTTTGATTTTCAGGGTGTCTTTGAAGTCAGCCCTCTGTGGTTTGATGATTTTCATTTCCATCAAACGATGTGCCATCCTTTCATTCCTAACACTTTACCCACTCCATATCAGTAGAGATATCCAGCAGGATTTTTTTTCCCATTGAGATCTCATGTGTTTTCAGAGTGTTCCTTTAAATTTTTTTGAGCAGTTTACATATACATATATATATATATATATATATATATATATATATATATATATATATATATACACTGCTCACAAAAATTAAAGGAACACTTTAAAGAAACACATTAGATACATCAGATCTCAATATGAAGTTGGATATCTATACAAATAACGACAGGGCAATGTCTTAAGAACAAAAGGATGTCAAGTCTTTTAATGGAAATGAAAGTTTTCTGCCTACAGCGGGCTCAATTGTGTAGACACCCTAAAATCAGAGTGAAATGAAGATGTGGCAGGCTAGTCCATTTTTTCAAAAACTTAATTTCTGCTGCTCAAAATGCTTTTCAGTATCTTGTGTGGCCCCCACGAGCTTGTATGCATGCTTGACAACGTCGGGGCATGGATATGCCTCCAAGATCATCACTGACCCACCACCAAACCAGTCATGCTAAACGATGTTACAGGCAGCATAATATTCTCCACAGGTTCTCCTGACCTTTCACGTCTTTCACATATACTCAGGGTGAACCTGCTCTCATCTGTGAAAAGCACAGGACGCCAGTGGTGTATCTGCCGATTCTGGTATTCTATGGTGAATGCCAATCAAGCTGCATGCTGCTGGGCAGTGAGCTTAGGGCCCATTAGAGGACATGGGGCCCTTGGGTCACCCTCATGAAGTCTTTCTGGTTGTTTGGTCAGAGACATTCACACCAGTGGCCTGCTGGAGGTCATTTTGTAGGGCTCTGGCAGTGCTCATCCTGTTCCTCCTTGCCCAAAGGAGCAGATACTGGTCCTGCTGATGGGTTATGGACCTTCTATGGCCCTCTCCAGCTCTCCTCGAGTAACTGCTTGTCTCCTAGAATCTCCTCCATGCCCTTGAGACTGTGCAGGGAGACACAGCAAACCTTCTGGCAATGACACGTATTGATGTGCCATCCTGGAGAAGTTGGACTACCTGTGCAACCTCTGTAGGGTCCAGGTATCGCCTCATGCTACCAGTAGTGACACTGACTGTAGCCAAATGCAAAACTAGTGAAGAAACAGTCAGAAAAGATGAGGAGGGGAAAATGTCAGTGGCCTCCACCTGTTAAACCATTCCTGTTTTGGGGGTCATCTCATTGTTGCCCCTCTAGTGCATCTGTTGTTAATTTCATTAACACCACAGCAGCTGAAACTGATTAACAACCCCTCTGCTACTTAACTGACCAGATTAATATCCCAGAAGTTTCATTGACTTTATGCTATACTCTGATTAAAAAGTGTTCCTTTAATTCTTTTGAGCAGTATATATAGTGTGTATACACACGTACATACAAAAAAAAAAGGAAGATCAGCTGACTGGCTCGCATGTGATAACAGGTACGTACGTATCAGACGGTGCTCAAGCACAGAGATCACATATGGCTTACACCAAAAACAGACTAGCGGAAACAACATACAATTTAAAGAAAACACTGCAGATCATGTGATTCATTTAAACCAATTGATGTCCGGTTCCTTAGATAATAAAATCTAAAAAGCTTTGTTCCTTAAGGGGCATGTTGTCAAAGTTCCCTTGGTGGATGTGGATGCACTACTTAGAGAAGTGTAAGTTTCAGGTCTGACATGGAGTGCTGCAGCTCGGTGAAATGTCCGATTAGTGGCCGTGCTTCTCAGCACTTGTAGTCTTGCCCATATAGTACAAAGGAATAGGTAAAGCCCCTTTTGTGCTACAGAATGCCCATCAAAAATATCCATCCATCAACCATTTCTAGAACTTTCTCACTTAAATACTGTGTCACAGGGGAAATACAACTATTCCATGTAGCAGCACTGGGTTCAAGGTGGGAAACATCTGTAAATGGGCTGCCATTCCGTTACATGACACACGCTGGACAAATTTCTCAATTAACCTCCTGTGCTCTTCAGAACGTTGAAGGAAACTAAAAAGTAGAGCAAGGACACCCACCTGGACACGGTGCTAAATGCTCACAGAAGAATGACTTTCTCAGCCAACTCCAAGTGGTCTTTGTTTGAAACCATCTGGTGACCGGACTGGTTGGCACGATGGCAGGGCTGATACCTGTCGTGAAGGAAACAAGCAGCTATGCTTTGCTATCGTTATTAACATAACATTCATCAACTCATCTGGTGTATGGTGGGCTGAAGCAGAACTGGGTACAAAACTGGAAACAACCCTGGACCTTCACATTGCCCACTCACATAGACAGGAACACTCCCAAAATCTCCAGCTAATCTAGTCTGGGAATGTGACAGGAGAACCTGTTGGCAAACAAGGAGATCACAGACTGAGATCAGGCACAGGACTTGTGTGTCTCTTGTGTCCGTTATTCTGTTCTAAAAAGGTTCACCCAAACTATCAAATGCCCACATTTCCCTCTCAGTGCTCCCACCGGTTACAATTTATACTTCCCTCCATTTTTGCTTCTTACCACCCTTTAGAATTCTCTAGTTGAAGGATTGTTTTTTTGTGACCTGCCTTGGTTTTGCTTGTCGTCCACTTAGTTGTTCTACTTTTCAGCAGCTGCTTTTTGTTTCCCACCTGGTTTCCACTTAAAGTCTAATTCCTCTGACAAGCAAAGTGCAGCACTCAATACCCAGGTAATACCTGCATGTGTAAGTTGGGCAGTTTCACTGAGTAAGCAAGTACACTCCGTGTGTCTGGCACCATTGGTTGTGTCCTCTAGGGGGTGTTATTGAGCCAAACTCAAATGTTCCCTGTGAGGCAACGAAGGATCAACTCAGCCGGTACACAATGTATGAGTGGCACCTCCGTGTCAGTCAGATGTTCATTCATTTGACGTGGCAGCTTCCTATGGCTTGGTGTGCATTATTCACATTGCGCCATGTCTCAGTATATGTACAAAGGTAAGTCAATAACCATCCACCTTTTGTGATAATTGTGTTTCTCTGCACACATGTGGAGACGTGGTATGTCTGTGTTCACAGCACTAAAGTGTTTCTCTTGTTTTTGATGAGTAAACATGACTAAACCAGCCTCCATTTCCAGCGAATAACAACAGCAAGCAGTTATCTGATTTTTTCTGGTAAATAAAATGTACATGTAAAATGTAAATGACGTAAAATAACAGTCAGAGGTGTAAAATACTTCTTCATCAATCCTACTGAAAATGCTGATGGGAATCAGAGCTTTCCTTTCTCAGTACTAGAAGCCAATATAAACTGCCATTTGTCAAACTGAGGTCAATAAGAATCAAATAGATTCTATCTATCAACACTGAATCTAGCCACGGATGTTCACCCAGTGAATTGTGCGTATCCTGTAATAAAACACTTGCCACCATACTTGGCACAACAGTCTGCTGTTGACTAATATTATTTGAATTATTGATTTGATTTAACTCCCTTCTACTGTTTGTGATGATTTAAAAGTCGAAGACAATTCTGAAATCGCTGCTTTTGGTTTGTATTTGCATTTTCCATACCATCTCAACTTTTTCCAAGCTGGGATTGTATAAATAATAAAGCAAAAAGCCCTATCAGAAAGAGGATAACAATAAACCCCCCAGCTTGTGAACAAAGTGGCAAATTTTATAAATTAAGGATCTGTTCACAAAGTAGGAAAAAAAAATCAAGGAAAAGTGTCAAAAGAACAAAAAAAGGCCAAAGGAGTTGCCTAAAAGGTAATTCAAGTGCAAACAAATCCAACGTCCAATGACAGAAGCAAAGTAAGTCTAGAAAGTCAAGTCAAGTCAGGGAGCATGCACTGGTACAGCACGTCGCCACACCCACTACATGACGAAACAGCTCGGGATCCCAACTGGCAACCATCCAGGCAGACAAGTGGTCCAGTCCCACCCTCCGGAAATGACCTTCTATCTGTCACAGCCAGGTGTTACGTGGATGACCCCTTGGCCTGGTCCAGCCACTCGGGTCTCCAACAATGAGGATCTTACGAGCTGGATCACCCTCAGGGAAACACGCCACATGGCTGTACTGCCGTAACTGACAATGCAGGTAATGTGCCTCATTCGGGACTCCATGAGCAACCACTCATTTGACACAAAGTCAAACCAGTGGTACTCAAGGATTCTCTAGAGAGACACAGTACCAAAGGAGTCCAGTCTTCGTCTCAGGTCACTGGATAGCGTCCATGTCTCGCAATCATATAGCAAGACGGGAAGCACCAGGACTCTAAAGACTTGGACCTTCCTCCTTTTTCATAGATATCGGGAGCGCCACACACCCCTTTCCAGCGACCTCATGACCCCCCATGCTCTCTCAATCCATCTACTGACTTCATATGAAGAGTCACCAGAGACACGAATGTCAAGATAAGTAAAGTTCTCAACAAGGTCGACACTCTCTCCGCAAACAGACACACTTCTGATGGCCGTGCCTAAGAGGTCATTAAAGGCCTGGATGTTGGTTTTTATCAGGACACTCGCAAGCCCAGACACTCAGACTCCTCACTCAGTCTCTCAAGAGCCCCAATCAGAGCCTCCATTGACTCCGTGAAGATCACAGCATCGTCAGCAAAGTCAAGATCTGTGAATCTTTCTTCACCAACAGATGCCCCACAGCCGCTGGACCCCACGACCTTGCCCAACACCCAGTCCATAAAAGCATTGAACAGAGTAGGAGCAGAACAGACCCCTGACGGACCCCAGAATCAACTGGGAAAAACACAGAGGTCCTGCCTCCACTCCACTCACAGTACCAGTGTACGGGCCGGCCATGATATCCAGCAACCTTGTGGGGATCCCACAAATCCTCAGGATGTCCCACAAGGCAGCTCGATCAACTGAGTGAAATGCTTTACGAAAATTGACAAAGGCTAAAAAGAAGCTCCATGAGAACCCTCAGTGCCAGGATGCAGTCGATGTTAGACTTCTTGGGCGTAAAACCACACTGCTCTGGTAGCTGAGCAAGTGATCACGGATCCTATTTAGGATGACCTTACCTGACACCGAGAGTAGTGTTATCCCCCTGTAGTTGCCGTAATCCAGGCAATCACCCTTCCCTTTCCAGATAGGGATGACAAGTCCCATTTTCCAGTCAGTTGGGATGATGCCAGTCTCCCAAATGGAAGCAAAGATTGCTTGCAATGCCAGGAGGACAGCCATACCACCAGCCTGGAGAAGTACACCCCGGATACCACAGATCCCTGCAGCCTTTCCTCCTCTCAGCTGGTTCACCACCTGTGCAATCTCAGTGAGACTGGGGGGTTCACAGCTAATTGGACGATCAGCCTCAAGAATCGTGGACCCAGAAATATCCAACGTCCCAGTCGGAGGATCAGCTTTGAACAACTGCTCAAAGTAGCCAGCCCAGCGGGTCACAACTGCAGTGTCATCCATAAGGATCGTTCCATCAGCTGCCCTGACTGCAACTCTCTGAGGAACAGATTTGGATGTGCGTAATGCTTCGATTCCTCTGTAAGCAGGATGTGGGTCACTAGACCACAGATGGTGTGTCACTTGCTCACAGATTATCTGCCCTCAGAGCCCTCGCAGTTCCGTCCTTCTCAGTTCCCGGTACAGACAAGAGTTGCCATTGAGCTGTGCGCTGTGACTCCTCTCGATGACGAAACACCTCCTTGTGGGAACACCAGTAACACCAACACAAAAATTGCAAAACTCCTAAGAATCCACCGCAAATGTAAAGATTTCCTACCCCTGAGCCTTCCCTGCTCTTACTTAAATAGCCAGACAGTCGACAGGAGTGGTGATGTCAGGGTGGCCCCGCCTTCTGGGGCCCCAACCACGAAGAATATGTTGCCACCACCATGTCCAATCAATCAACTTGCTGTAGTTAGACCACAGTTAACTTCTAGATGCATCTCGGGGGAGAATAAAAGCAAACAAGATATGCCTGACCGGAACTTGGAGGATCACAGCAATGGGCCTGAAAACTGAGAAACGAAAGATTTCAGGTTTTGATTTTTAATGAATTTGCAAACCTTTCTCTAAACATGTTTGCAGTTTGTCATGTTGGATTATTGAGTGTAGAATGAAGGGTGAAAAAATAGCAAATGTATCCATTTAAAATTAAATCTAAATCTGCAGAAAGTGAAGGGGTCTGAAAACTGTACAAATAAAACTTGCACAGGACTGCAAAAAGTGAAAAAAATGTGAAAAAAGTGGAGGGGTCTGAATACTTTGTGAAGGTTTGGTATATCAATACAGTCCAAATGTTTTTATATTTATATAGTTGATGCATTTGGTAAGTAAAGTAAATAGATCATCATCTCACACTTCATCAGTTGTTGAAAGACTAATGTTTCAGGCACTAGGCCACAATCAATGAAATGCTTGTAGAAGCCAAGATGGAAACACTGTTGTTCATTAGGGTCCTCAAGGTGCTAATGTTGATGCTCCAGTTTACAGGCAAGCATAGAAGGACTTCTTGACATTGGTTGTTTTATGAAGATTCTCCATAATGAATGGTATTCGTTCCAAGGCCTTTATGCATGTTATAAATGATGTGATATTGGCCAAGACGTTCACTGACAAATTGGAAGCATAGGCTCAACACTAAGCAAGCAGGCATAAGCCTAACAAAAGTATCTTCATCAATTGCACCCTCCAGGCCATAGGAGAGCCTTAGGGAAAAGCAAAAAAAAATGAGTTTCAATAGTGCAAAGATACTTGTATATACCGAGTATGCACATGTGCCTGCGTGTGTACATTATTTTCATACGTGCATTAAACACACACACACTGTATCCTCCTACACATTTTCCAAGACAGGAACTCTAATGGAATAACAGATAAAATGCATATGATTACAAAAATCTATCAGAGGAAGACAAGTGTTCAAAATCTGTCATGGCAAATACCGCTGCCTGGTAATTGTGACATCTGTCATAATTTTACCTTGGGCCTTGACATCCCTGCCTAATTTCTAAAATATCCAGTGCCCTAGGTTGTTCTGCATGTTGCACAAAAAAGTCTAATCTAATCAAATCTAATTTGATGCAGCATCAAGTTTAACAATTTGGTTGCCATAGTAACCAGGATCAACCTGCCATCCCAGAGCTAAGAGAGAGCTGGTGAAGTACCTGCGGTCTCGTGTCCAGGGCCTGCACTGAAAACAACAGCGGCATTAGCCTTAACCCCTTTGGGCCATGTCCATCCTTACTTTAATTTTTGTTTGTGCAGCGTGTTTTGGAGAGATGACAGTAGAAATATTTTACTAAATTAAATTCTCTACAACAGACAGAAAATGGGGTTTTATGAACTGCATGAGCAAATGGTCACATAATATAAGTGCCCTTACATTAAAGCCATCTGCCCATTATAATATATGCTGCAGTTCGAGTGGGATAAACTTCTTTCAATAAATACAATACCTATTGTTTTTCACTTGTATGTTTTCCTTGCTTTGTATTCACATACTTATGACAAAATGAAATTTAGATAAAACCATCTGCCATATAAATAGATGTGCAGTAAATGGGGCAGCATGGTAGGCAGTGGTGTACTTTGCTTCTTCACAGCTCCTGAGAACAGTTCTCCGCAGTGTCACTGTCTATATGGAGTTGGGTTTGGACCCCTTATTGATGTGTTCCATAAACACTTGTGGTCCCCCAGTTTCCAAAAATGTGTACGATAGGTTAACTGGTGGCATTAAATGGCCTAATTGTGAGTTATTGTAGGTGCATTCATGACTGGGATTCACATCCAGGACTTGTTTCTTTGATGCACCCAGTGCATCTGGTATAGGCTCTCCTGTAACTATTCCTTAGAAAAAAATATGTACTGTGACAGATAGGGGGCGCTATCACTCCCTTGAACCCCTGTCCACGACTCCAGACACCAGGTAAAAGTCCAAATGATGACTTTATTAAATCGCCACAGTGCACAAAGCACCCTCTCCTCCACTATACCCATATAATAAACAATAATCACAATAGTACAATCTTCCACTCCCAGACGCATTGCCCTCCTACCACCCAGCTCAGCTCGCCATCTGGGAGCTCCCATAGTCCTTTTATATTCCCTGCACACCGGTAGGTTGACCAGATAATCCTTACAAAGTGATTAAATAATAATAATTTTTATATTTCACAAGGGGCGCCACGGTGGGACAGTGGGTAGCGCTGCTACCTCGCAGTTAGGAGACCCGGGTTCACTTCCCAGGTCCTCCCTGTGTGGAGTCTGCATGGGTTTCCTCCCACAGTCCATAGACATGCAGGTGATACTAAATTGTCCCTAGTGTGTGCTTGGTGTGTGGGTGTGTGGGTGTGTGCCCTGTGGTGGGCTGGCGCCCTCCCCAAGGTTTGTTTCCTATAAAAACAACATTACGGATACAAGCAATTACTTTGAAAATGAATACAAAGAAAAAGTAGAAAGAAAAAAAACAAAAAAAGCAAAACAAGCCCTCTGTTGGATGGGATTGGCTCCAGCAGACCCCTGTGACACTGTGTTAGGATATAGCGTGTTGGATAATGGATGGATGGATATTTCATAAGGTATAGAAAGGGAAATAATTCATAAGGGGTTTGGAATTTTAACTTTTTTGCACTGTCAGTCACCAATTTAAGCAGTTAATATGGAAGTACCTAGTTGAACTAGAAGTCCAGAAGTACAGTAATTCTTGGTGAGTGCTGTGGGTGGACTGGTGGCAGCTGGACAAAGATGGAATTATACATGGTCATTGCTCGTTGTATACTGTATAATATTCACATTACTTCATATAATGTAATGGTTTATGAGCACAGCTAATTTTGTGGCCACTATGCTATTTTGATTTGGCTTTTTGAATTTACCAAACAGAAACTGGCAAAGGCTTGTTCTAACCATTATTTACAAATTAGCTATGCTTTTAGTTAGAACTCACATTTTTTCACATTTCTTTCACAAGTAGAATTAGTACTGAATGTTTTCCCACATTTCTTACTAAAATTATAATATATAATCCTTCATTATACTGTATATAATAAACAGGTTCAATTAACAACATAGGATGTGCTACATTAAAAACCTAACACATATAAACGTAAATAAATGTTCAATTGTTTTTACCCTACTTATTCTCTAAGCTGATGTCTGTTATTACTAAATACGTGACTTACGTTTTAATTATGTTAGGCAGAATTATAATAACTATTCATGGTGGCTCTAAAATCTGTACTAACCCCTACTCTCTCTTCTGTTTCTTTTTCCAGTGTCTTTTTGGTGGTGGCGCATCTACTCAAAGCACTGTGATGTTCCAACAATGATGGATGGATTAAAAGCCAGAAGTCTGTATGACCATCAACATCAAGTGACTCCGTGAGAACCCTAACTACAAAGAGGACTGTTTCATTTACGTGAGGTAGAATGCACAGAGGGGACTGGGCGGTCTCGTGGCCTGGAGCCCCTGCAGATTTTTTTTTTTCTCCAGCCATCTGGAGTTTTTTTTCTGTCCACCCTGGCCATCGGACCTTACTCCTTTTCTCTGTTAACTAATGTTGTCTTATTTTAATTTCTTATTTTGTCTTATTTTTCCCAGAGGGGACTGGGCGGTATCATGGTCTGGAATCCCTACAGATTTTATTTTTTCTCCAGCCGTCTGGAGTTTTTGTTTTTCTGTCCCCTGGCCATTGAACCTTACTCTTATTCGATGTTAATGTTGATTTATTTTTTATAATTATGTCTTTCATTTTTCTATTCTTTAATATGTAAAGCACTTTGAGCTACTGTTTGTATGAAAATGTGCTATATAAATAAATGTTGTTGTTACCAATATAGTGATATATATATACATATATATATATATATATATATATATATATATATATATATATATATATATATATATATACATATACATACATATACATATATATATATATATATATACACATATTATATATATACACACACACACACACACACACACACACATATATATATATATACATAAATATATATACATACACTAGGTGGCTTTGTCCCCTACTCACTTCACTCGCCAGCCACTTCACATCTCTGCCACTCACGTATGTGGATTTCACTTTCACCAAACAACACATTTTTAAATTGTCACTTATATGCCTCTTCATTGGGAAGAAACACTACTTTTCCCTGATGGCAACACAAATTAGACGATCTACAAGTCTCCGACTTCAAGTTTAAATCTGAACAATGTATTCAATCTCTTTTCGCTGTTCCATTATTTCACCGAGTAATAATTTTGGTTTGTTTGCGCTAATGCAATCTTTACTATCATTTTTGAAGACTTTCAAATTTTATTACATACACTTTTGACAGGAAATGTATATATTGCTAAATCTCTCCTTTGGGAAAAATGGACAAATAAAGGACTACAGTACTCTATCAATCTATGTATCTATCATTTAGTGTCTTTTCTTCTGTCCAAAGCATAGATCACACTTTTGCTGCACACTATAATTACCAATTTTGGTTTCTCTTTGGTCTGATAAGAACAGGAAAAAGCAGCCACAGTGAACACATGATCATCAAAAGGGGACAACTGAAGATTAGAAACAATGGTCAGACAAATTTGATTGTCTTATCACAGTTTGGTGAATTAATTTATCCATCCTATCTTTTGTCAGCTGTACAGACTGATGTTAGTAGTGTAACATTGTGGAGGATATTTTCTTGGTATACATAAAGCTTTTTATTATCAATTAAATATCATTTGCCACCCTGTACTTTAGCTTTGTGGTTCTCTATATGTATTCCTTCATGGCAGCAGTCTACACGTTTCCACATTGCATATTTCAAGCAGTGCATTATGCCATATTACAAAGCATGCATCGTCTCAAGGTACAGTAGTTCCAATTCAGTGTACTTCCAACGGCCTGCACAGTCCCAAATTCTTAATCCACTAGAAGATCAGAAAAAATCAGAAGAAAATTACAAGAATTTTCTGATGCTATGGAGTTGCCCTGGACCATAATTTCTGGGGATTGTTTCCAGATCCTTGCCCCAGAGAATTCAGGCTACTGGGGAGGCAGGTTCCTAGCTGGGCGTACCTCACAAGGTGCCCACTGAGGGTGCATACATTCTAAACCTCTAATCCAATTTGGCAGCAAATTGAGAATCTATGCTGGCAAGAAGGAAAGTCAATCACGGAATACTGTACACACGATCACTTTCTCAGACTGCAGACAAATTAGACTTGTCAGCCACCATGTCCCTCACCTAGAGAAGTGTTTAAGGAGATGGCATGAGTTAACATGACCTGCATGTCACTGGGGATATGGCAGAACACCCAAACCTCATCCTGGCATGTGATGCTTGCAGGATACAAACCCGGGATGCTGGATGCTAGGTAGCAGCATGAGCCTCTTTGTCAACACTGTAATTCTTACCACTTTTTAATTTAAAATCTAGAAAACACATTTTAAAAAAGTGTGATTGTTTCATGTGGTTTCTATAGGTTATTGTGCATTGAATCACGTACATTTTTTTCACAAATCACATTTTTAACTGCCAGTTTTTTTTTTATTGTTTTTGCACTATAATTATATACTGTATCAGTATTTCATTTTAATGATAATTTGTTTGAATTTAATATTTTGTAACTTTAAAATCTTTTTTTAAAAGGCCTTGAAAATTTTCAAGAAAATTAGCTACAATGATGGTTCATATGTGGGAACCTGAAATTTCTGTGTGTGTTACTGAGTCAGTAGTCTAGGCATACAAAATTCCCATGTTTTTTCTGTGAGTGGCACAGCAGAGCGAAGAATTGACATTGGGTTCAGAAGCAATGGTCAGCTAGAAAACATGCTACTGCTTAGTGGCAAAAACATCATCACATCTAGTTTATTGGATCCAGATAAAGTGACCCTGGCAATGCTTTATATTAAACTTGGTATTTGAAAAACCCCATCAAAAGATGAAGCCTGTTTTATGTATTTGTGCTGAAACTTTACAGCTTTGCCTGAGGCTAAATTGAAGCAGGGTACTGAGATTAGAAAACTGATTTCTGATGTAGAATATGATGGTATGATGAACGACCTAAAAGGAAAGACAGAGGTAAAGTTCAAAGAATTCATTTCCAAGTTTGTAGGTAACAATAAAGATCTAAAATATTAAGAAACCAGTAATGGCGCACTGCACAATAACGTGCAGTGAATACACTTGACTTAAGCATTCCTAGTTTTCATTTTCTTTCTCTGTACGTTTAGAATTCGTTTGTTCAGAAGTTGATACGCTTGCTGCTTCCTGAGCAGCTCTTCTCTTCTCCACCCTAGCGGCCACTTCTTCTCTTCTTGCGTCTGCATCTTTTCACATTAAAATTCATTAAGTCAGCATTTGTGTTGCAATTACTTATTACATTTTTTTTAAATTTTTCACTTAAGCGCCACAATCTGCCTCAAGAATGATTTAAGATATGAAGAGGGAGGGGAAGTGATGGTGAAGGTGGTAGGGATAAGAACGGTGCCCGTATGCATGAATCGCATGGCCGCACTGCTGCCCCTCTGCTGAGAGTTGATTCTACAATAAAATAAAATAAAATAAAAAGAGTAACAACAACCATCACCCCAAAAACAGACAGTAGATGTCACATAGTACATGTGTACCAAATTTCAGGTCAATAGGTCAAACGGTTTGCAAGCTTCAGGTGATTTAAAATCCTGGACAGGCAAATGGACAGCTACGATAGCATATTATATAAGAAGACTGTGAAAAACATATTAAGTTTTACTCCTTGGATTCACATTTGGAATTATCCCATGAAAATATTGGAGTGATGAATGAAGAAGTAGGGGAAAAGATTCCATCAGGATATCAAGTGTATGGAATGATGGTACCAGGGACATTGGGGTGCACACATAAGGAACAGCATACAAACCACAGGCCAAACATACTAAGATTTGGATTAAAAAAAAACAAAAAAAAAACACTAGAGGACTTGTATGTTAGTCTATGAATATGTATATATTGCTGTTTTCTTTACATATAGGTTTAAAAATATTAGAATAAATATTTTCATGCTAAATTTATGCAGAAAAATATTGTATACATGAAGAGATTATATAAATTGTTACATTTTAATTACATTTCTCTTCAGTGGAGACATCCTGATTATATTCTTATTGTGTTCATGAATGCAAATAAAAATAACTATTCACAATTAAAACTATTTTTATGAGTGTAATTTTGCAGACTTCTGCAAAATCTCCACTGCACTGCGCTGCATTATTGCTGTTTAACGTTTACCATTTTTTTCTACTTTGTGCTAACGTAACGCACACTTTTTAAGCTTACCTTGGATTTCTTTCTGGCGTCGCTCTTCTGAAACTTTTTGGCGGTAGCTATCCCTTTAAGCCGGCAAGAGTCGTCGCAGACTTTAATGACGTAACAATGAGCGCAACCATTTTGGCATTTATTCTAATAAGTCTGCTCCCTCAACCAATCCGAATGGTCAAGTATCACCTTGTGACCAATCAAGCAGCGGAGTTGTGACTCACCAAATAAGGAGAGTCACAACCATAAAAGGAAACGTTGTATCTCTTTATATGGAGGAAAGTAGTGCCCAAGTGCACTGAGCCTCCGCGGCACGACAGTTGTAATAAGCGCGTGAAATCTTCGTTTATGATCACCGCTTCGGTTTTTGCGTGATTTGGAGTTCTCTGACTCATTTGAGCATTTTGGTGAAGTTTTCTAAAAAAACAGGTAGCCAAGCGAGGCCGTCCGCTGCCCGAGAACCTGGGACTAGATTGTACGGCGGAAGCGCACGAGAGCGAGCTGCGCACTTTCCTTTTGGAGAAAGTGCAGCGAGTTTTGGAAACAGAGGCGGCTGTACTCGAGTGCGCCGGGGATAGTGCGGCTTTTTTGGCCGGGTAGTGGGGCTAATGGAGCAGCATCACTTCTAAAACTTGGCTCCCAACTTCAGCGGGCCGGGCTTTTTATCTTTTCTTTTCTTTTTGAAATTCCCGCTAGGAAAGGCTTGATCGTAGCTTTAGATACCCTCCTTTGCTCTGCGACCGCAGAAGCTCAAGGTATTATGTTGCCGAGCCAGGTTGGGTCGGCACCAGCTGGGAACGGTTCTGGATCGGCCAGAGGTAGCGCTGCACTGCACGGGGTGGTAGGACACGGAGTGAGCACCGGCCTGACCAGATCTACCTTAGTTGGGGTCAGTGGCAGCGGGACAGGGATGTTGGGGGGCAGCGGGGTATCTGGGGTCTCTCGTGGGGGCACTCGGCCCGGTAACGGCGCTGGACTGACAGCTCTGCCGGGAACCGTTGGTGGTCCCGGCGCAGATCGAGAGAGCTCTGCGCCCGTGTACAGTGGTTCCGACGCTGATTCGGACTCTGGGGACGACGACGAGCCAATGATGCCGGGAGACGCCAGGAAAGGAATGAAGCGGGAGAGGGAGGATTTGGAGGCCGGACTCGGGGGGCAAGAATCCGGGCTGCCAGCTGGAAATTACGGCGGGGTGTCCGGGGGAGTGGCGGGGGCCAAGCCGGGCAAGAAGACCCGAGGACGAGTCAAAATTAAAATGGAGTTTATCGACAACAAGCTGAGACGGTATACGACTTTCAGCAAGAGGAAGACCGGCATCATGAAAAAGGTGAGAAACGTGTATGGAGTATCATATCCCTGCAAGATGCTATATGAGTGTTTACTTCTAAACATGTATTGGTCCAGCAAAAGTTACTAAAACTATGCTGTTTTGCATTTGCATGCGAGATGCTATGTACACCTTGGTACGCACAGCTTTTGTGAGGCATCCTGCCTAGCAAGTCGCTGTATTCAGTGCTGTTCGTACTCGGCTGTCTGACAGCTCTATCGCAGTTTGGATAAGGATCTCAACCCTGAAATCTGTGTAATGTTCAGTACACAAATCAGTCCATCTGTCCGAGTGTACAATAAGAACGTATATCATCATAACAAGCAGTTGTACAGAAAAAAAAGAGGATAGAGTATTGAACTGACAAGCACAGAGGTGCCGGGAACATTCTAATTCTACAGTAATAAAAGGAGAAGAAGGAGCTTCCATACATTTACCTTCATTTACACTGAATTAGTAACGTTGTTTAGCAACATAAAGTGCAAAACAGAAACCATCTGTGGATGGGTTGCCTTCATCGCATGCTGTCATTGTGCATATATATATATACACTTTCAGGACTGTCTTATTGACTTGCAGTAGTAAAGAGCATAGAAGTGATATTCACACGGAATTTTCAAAGAAAACTAAAGCTGTTCGATCAGCTCCATCCATTTTCTGATTTACCATTACCAAGTACAGGGCAGCAAGGGACTTGAGGCAGGAGCTAATGCTGCTCCGCTATCGGTGAGGCAGTTTGGTGCTGGGATACATCTGAATGGTCACACATGTTGAAGAGTTGTGAACGAGTGTAGCGTTAGCAGCAGAGAGGCCTGTGGCTGTTACAACAGGCTGGCATCTGCACCTGTTCAATGGGCTGGAATGCCAGTGGACCCCACAGCCTTCTGATTTCTAGCAAGCTGCACAGAACTTGTTGTACAATGATCTGTGTGTCCACTAGAGTAAGTTTTCTTATTTATATGCAGTAAATTGATGGGTGTGAGACTATTGGTGTAATTTGTGGTTGGTCCGTGGAGAAAATGGGTTTGCAAGGTACTAGGTAAATCGTCCATCCATTTCATGCACGGACTGATTTATTTATTTTTGATAGCTGTTTTAATGGCATTTACCACAAGCACTACCGTCGGTGTCTTTCTGTGTATATACCCTGTACTTGGGTCCTAAACTGGATGTCCAAGTTGAATAATCCAAAATGTAAGCCACGGATGCATAGCCTACTTCCCACATATTAAAAGAAAGAGTTTGCTCTAGACTGGCATAGCCAAGCTGTTGGCATTCTGTGGCTGTCATCCACTGCTACATTTATTTGTCTGGTGGCCATTTGTGAAAGGGGAACCTCTGGTCTTTCTGAAGGCTTGGACAACATGATTGGGTTTATCTTCCTTAATCTATTCTCCAATTTTAGCTGTTGTAGAAATAGAGAGTAGAGAAGGTTGAGTTCAAAGATTTGTCCAGGACATGGGGGGGTGGGGTTGGCAAGCAGCTTATGGGTTAAATTGTTTCGGCAGAAGATCAGCTGAAAACCCGCTTGAAGGGATGTGAAATAAGCAAATGTATGTCAATTGAATAAGAACATGGACAGTTGTCAGATTTGCTTCTTTCATACTTCTTTGCAGTGTTGATACAAAAGACAATAGCTCACCCAAAGTTAATAATTACATAATTGTTTCCTGACCTTGAGAGGAGTTGGTGCTTTTTGATACTTTTTTTTTTTTTTTACTATTAGGTACCAAAATATGCCCAAAATCTTTAATAATGAAAAGCAAAGCACCTGAAAAATACAATGGAGACGTCTCTAATGGCATCTTCAAAGCCAAGTGATTCTGCAATATAAACCCACACAAAGTTGTACATGCTTGTACAGATTATGTAAGTGGTGATATTTTCATTATTGTAACACGCTGTCAGAAAACTGAACTCCGTTTGGTGTTCACTTCTCTGAAAACCGCCTCCTGATGTACAGTAGGCCCAGATTTATAAACCTGTGCCTTGAACACACAATAAGAATGGTGGTACAGCTCCACATACCATTGACATTCATACTTTGGACGAGTTTATACCGACTGATTTATTGATGCTGTCCAGGTGATCTGTAGGTCCCGATTATGGGCCGTTGATAGGGATGAATATACTGGTGCCAGCGCCTTTTTAAACTGTGTGAATCGATGCCAGGTCATCAGAAAGTACGCTCGCTCACAATTTGGGGTTGTAAAACAATGGAACATAATGGCTCTGAGAATGGGCAGGAGACTAGAGTCCCTGGGGAAGACCCTTGACAGGTGTCTGTAAAATTAGTGTGGCAGAGACATCGCGGGCAAACCATGTGCTGTTCTGCAGTGCTAAAGGCCATGTCACATTAGACGACTTTTCTAGCAATTTCTTTTTTTTTTTTTTCTTTTCAATCAGACCTTTCATTTATATAATCTTCATGAATCAGAGGCAGGAGGTGGTGCTCTCTCGCGAAGGCCAGACCCTTAGGCTGACAGACCAAGCAACTCACTCCAGTTAGTCTGCATCTTGCTCTGGGAAAATCAAACCAGTTTAAGTCACAGGGCTGGGCTGTGTGCAAATGAGAGCTGACAACCAAGGAATACTCTTCCAGAAATGTGCAATGTACTGTATATAATGCACTGATTAGGAAAATGGCACATGGGGTGTTTTGGATCTCACAAAGAGAAGAGAAGAGCAGCGTCTCTCCCTGATGTTTCTTGTGTTACGTACCACGACAGAAATGGGAGGAAAAAAGGAATAAAAGGGCAGAGCTCGCTGTACCCGTCAAGCCTTCATTCAGCCCCAGCTCCGTCGGGCAGCGAGGAGCGAGCTCAACTGTGCTGGAACTTCGGCACTCAGTCACTAAATGTGATGTGGCCAGTAATTTTCAGTCACATTTTAATTGACATTTTCTGGTGACATCATCAGCAGCAGCTGCACTCTGCAACTTTGACATACCCAACGACTAACAATCCATGAAATGTGAAATCCGGTTAATACACAAAATTGAATTGTGAAAAGCTACATCTGCAGTGGGTACGGAAAGTATTCAGACCCCCTTCAATTTTTCACTCTTTGTTATATTGCAGCCATTAGCTAAAATCATTTAAATTAATTTTTTTCCTCATTAATGTACACACAGCACTCCATATTGACAGACAAAGAAAAAAGAATTTTTGAAATTGTTGCAGATTTATTAAAAAAAGAAAAACTGAAATATCATCTGGTCCTAAGTATTCACACCCTTTGCTCAGTATTTAGTAGAAGCCCCCTTTTGAGCTAATACAGCCATGAGTCTTCTTGGGAAAGATGCAACAAGTTTTTCACATCTGGATTTGGGGATCCTCTGCCATTCCTCCTTGCAGATCCCCTCCAGTTCTGTCAGGTTGGATGGTAAACGTTGGTGGGCAGCCATTTTTAGGTCTCTCCAGAGACGCTCAATTGGGTTTAAGTCAGGGCTCTGGCTGGGCCATTGAAGAAAAGTCACAGAGTTGTTGTGAAGCCACTCCTTCGTTATTTTAGCTGTGTGCTTCGGGTCATTGTCTTGTTGGAAGGTAAACCTTCTGCCCAGTCTGAGGTCCTTAGCACTCTGGAGAAGGTTTTTGTCCAGGATATCCCTGTACTTGGCCGCATTCATCTTTCCCTCGATTGCAACCAGTTGTCCTGTCCCTGCAGCTGAAAAACACCCCCACAGCATGATGCTGCCACCGCCATGCTTCACTGTGGGGACTGTATTGGACAAGTGATGAGCAGTGCCTGGTTGTCTCCACAGATACCGCTTAGAATTAGGGCCAAAAAGTTCTATCTTGGTCTCATCAGACCAGAGAATCTTATTTCTCACCATCTCGGAGTCCTTCAGGTGTCTTTTAGCAAACTCCAAGAGAGAACTTTTTGGCCTTAATTCTAAGTGGTATGTGTGGAGTTCTTTTTTTAATAAATCTGCAACAATTTCAAAAATTCTTTTTTTTTGTCTGTCAATATGGGGTGCTGTGTGTACATTAATGAAGAAAAAATTAATTTAAATGATTTTAGCAAATGGCTGCAATATAACAAAGACTGAAAAATTGAAGGGGGTCTGAATACTTTCCGTACCCGCTGTATATTTAAAATTCAGTCATAGCATAACCTAGTTTATCTGTGCTGGTTATAGTGAATTGCAGTTCTAATTTTACTTTTATAAATTCAAACATGCTTATAGCTATTAACATAATAATAATTTCACCACCAGCTTAATCCAGTTCAGCATCACAGGGGCTTTATTTATTTATCTTTTTATGCAGTTTTATTCTTTTTCTATGTGCTATGAACATTTTTGTTTTTTCGGTGGGCTGCAGAGATGAGAAGCCTAATGTTATTTTATCTCTTGTAAGATACTGTCATCTCGGAGCAAAGTGACAGGAATAGAGCTGAAATTGAACCTGATTCACAGCAGGTTAAGCTTATTGAATGACAAGCTAATGTGGATATACGGTAGCCATATTGTGTTCACATTGGTAAATGCCGAAAAGCTTGTAGAAATTAAAATAAGATTGCTTAATAAATGAAGCTTCGGGTGGTTGGAGATGCATTTGTTAAAAGACTAAAGTGTACATCCAAGGGAAGGGAATACCCAGGGCAGTTTTAATATGGATGAGAGATGCCCAGAGCCTGCAGAGGCCTTGAACCCACAGTAACCCGTAACGTTTTCCATATTCAATGGAAGCAGTGCACTTTTTTTTTTTGTCTGCCTTTGTTGGTTCAACTGGTTTGCGGAAACATGCTAATAAGAATATCATTTTACACTCGACAATAAAGTTGAACTTATTGTGCATGCAATATTCGCACCCACGTACGCCACATCACATTCTGCAATACTGGCAGTCAGTAATAACTTCAGTAACATTTCTGCTGGTTTGCACTTTTGAGGGGATGGTTTGCATATTGGATGATGGTACCTCTCGCTGAAACCGAACTTGAACAGCCAACCAATAGGAGACTTGGATGCAGACCTGTGATGAGCTGCTGGAAAAAAGTAACTGCACCCTTTTTAAGTTGTATTATTTTCTGTTACAGGACATTACTAACAATTTTCCCGTCCTCCGTAAGAGTGAAATTAAATAAATCGGATCTTCGGTGACGCTCTGTTGCTTGATATTAAAAGGTACACCCTGTGATTTAATAGTTTGAAGAAGCAGCACTGGCAGCATTTGTTTTCTGTGTAAGTCTTCCACTATAACGGAGTCATTTTGGTCTGCTCGTCTTTACAAGAGCATTTCCATCACGTTTCAGGGCATTTCTTTATGCACAGCTCACTTGCGTTTCCACCACAGCGTCTCAAAAGAGCTGAGGTTTTGGACTTCGACTTGGCTATCTGAAAGCTTTAATTCTTCTCTTTTTCAGGTGTGCGTTAGTGCGCTTAGATCCTTTGTCCCATCGCATGATCCAGTTTCAGACAGCTGACCTCCCATTTTTCTCAAGAATAAAGTGTCAGAAAGAGGAGTTAATGGTGGACTTACCTGAGAGGTATCCATGTCCTGTTCCAGCCTGAATCCAACCTTGTTTCACTGCAGTTCTTGATGGTTGTTGGTGTGAGGTTCTAGTGGTGATTTGCTCCATGTATGCTGACTTATTTTTTTTGGGGAATAAGTAATGACAAAGTAGAATCTCGCTTGTCACCTAAAATTTGATTTTTAGGACGTCGTGAGGATTGGATGTTTGGTGGCTATGAGTGAATCTAAAGAACTGAAAGAGCGTGCATTTTGTCTTTTCACCTGACCGTACTGTACATCCCTCATGATCTGCGGAAACACATTGCTGGCCCTCAAGAGCATTTGGGCTCTGTGGCTGGGAGTAGGGTACTCTGCTTGGCTGTACTCCGAACACAGGACTTAACCTGGTGAATTGCTGTAGACTCTGACCACACGCAGTCTCGGTTTGTGGTGAGCTGCTGGTGGTCAGCGGCAAGCCTGCAGCATCTGGCTGACAAGCAGTCGCCTTGTAGTGTGAGCTAAAAGTGTTACTCTGACCCTTTCTGAACACTGTGAGCAGTGATGTTCACTGATCTCTCCCGGCGTCAGCCCATCACCTTTTCTTCTCCGTATCGTCGCCACATCTGTGCAAGCCGATAAAGAAAATGGAATGATTATTGGGAGAGAAAAGGGCAAGAATGTTGGTAGAAATATGCTGGATTGATTTTTTATTAAGACTGATCCTAAAAGGACAGGAGAAATGCACACACAAACGAGAGCAGCTTTTAAATAAGGAAGTGGTGAAGGTGTGCAAAGGATTGGGAAATGGTGGAAAAATTGACACAAAGTTAAGCTACAGACTTACTGGGTGATCAATAGATAACTAACGTCAAAGCCAATCGATTGTTGTCAAAAATAACGCACACGCTATTGATACAAATTCAGTAACCCCCATTAAACTCTTTTGCTAACTATTTTTTTTAAGTACCGTCACTCTCGGTGACTTCGTACTGTCACAACTTCCTGTGTCCACCCCAGCAACCTGTCACTAAATCTTGATGCGAATTAGAATTAGAACAATCTAGACGAGAACAGGCCATTCAGCCCAACAAAGCTCGCCAGTCCTATCCACTTGTTTCCTCCAAGAAAACATCAAGTCGAGTTTTGAAAGTCCTTAACGTCTTACTGTCTACCACACTACTTGATGACCAAAGCTCAACAGTCACAGAGCAATAACTTAATAAACAATCAAATGTTACATACTGAAAGTATGAGCAAAATAAAATTAAACCCGTAAACCCCATAACACGCAGATTACGTAAAAATGAACCCATCAATTAGGGAAAAAAATGTACTGAAGGAGAAAAAAATTGTAAACTCCAGATCTTCAGGTTTTCATAAACGCACATTCTGAAACAGTTAATGCCAATAATGGAAAATGTTTAATTTGAATACCAGGTTAGAATGTATTGTTCTTTGAAAGTTAGCAGTCCTTTTTTCTTTTATGGAGAAAATAGCACACTCATTTATTTTGAGTGTCTTACAGTAGGTGCAAATGCACAATTTCTGGTGTGCACATTAGACCTTCAGTATATACAGGGGGTCCTCGGGTTACGACACAGTTCTGTTCCTACATCAGTGACGTAACCCGAATTTTGGTGTAAGTCGAAACACACTCTGCCCTAAGTCGCTCACCTAGCCTAACACATTTGCAAAATCATAATCTCGAACATAAAAACATAACTAAGCCACAGGAAAAGGACATAAATATACTGTACTGTAGTAACAGAAAAAATGAGTGGGAAAAAAAATCCTTACCTTTATTCCTTCTCACGTCTCAATTTTTTTTAGTTTTTATGGGAGTGAGCGTTGTAAACCTGAAACGTCGTATGTCAAGACGTTGTAACCCGAGGACCCCCTGTATAAACGACAGAGGTGTGTGTGTGTGTGTGGAGCAGTCTGTTCTGCTCACATTGAACCACAGCCACTAGATGTCACTTCTCACTACGAAAGACTCGTGTGCCGCAAACGCCACCGAGCAACAACGACGTCGTGCTAATGACACAGATGAAGAGACACAACGTCAAAACGAAGCAAACGCCACAGCTCACCATTGGAAGGGTTGAAGTTTTCACTAAATACATTGTCTATCTTGGAGTTATTTTCTTGAGATAAAGATTAAAAGGATGGCTACGATATGGTATCGCCAGTGTCTTCTTACGAAAGCCAGGCACAGGTTGGGTCCACGTTCTCTGCACTGGTTAATTCTTAAGAGTCAGCTGACGCCTCTCCAAGTTCACAAATATAGTAAAACTGCTAGGGAGTCTTCGGCTTGTTTTTTGTCCCGAAGACCACATGCACCTAGTCTTCCATAGTTGTGGCTGTGCAGTCATCGTAATGCAACCCCTGCCCCATTTTGGATGAAAAAACACTATAAAGTTGTGACCTAGTTGAACAATTTGCATCTGCAGTTAGGCAACCCCATGACCCTGTGGTGTAAGCCCATGAAGAAAAAAGTGGCTGTAAGTTGGTGGCTTCATCCTTGGACATCTTCTGTGTGCCTTGAGGTTAACTGATAACTAATGAACAAAACGCCTCAATGATTCAGAATTCTAATAAGCAGGTAAGCAAGACTGAATTCTCTCTGGTGTATAAACCATCTCTTGTGGAATTCACTGAGAATTAAAATTCACACGGTATGTGATTTCTGTGATTGTAGACAATAAACCTGAGTGAACCATCCCCTGTAATTTTACTGACATCTTCCATTACCATCAGGAACTGACAAGCTAACTGCTTAGAATAAAAACCAACAGCCCTCCAGGAAGAAGCCGAGAGCCGCACTGATGCTTATTGGTTTTGCAGAGACCCCTATGGCTGCGGCGTTTTTTTGTAATGTGTTTAAGAGAAAACTGAGCTTGATTTTTATTTATTTTTTTTAATATCACAATGTTGGTGTTAACAAGATATGAACTCCTGCTCAATGGACTCTGTTCATTGCACCTCAAGTATTTTCTTCCATGAAAATAAAGTGCGAGAAGTACTCTTAAAACATAACATTTAAAATAAGCAGTATTTAACTGTGACTATATAGCACCCTTCTTACATGAAATGCAGCTCAAAGTGCTTTACAGAAAAAAAAAATAAGGCAATCGCACAATGTACAACTAAAGAAGTCCTACAAAGTAAGCAATAAAAAGGGACTACATAACAATAAAATGAAAAAGAAAAAATGTAAAATGCCAACGTGAAAAAATGTGTGTTGTAGTATTTCTGTGACTTTACGCAAGTCTTTTATGTGTACATGATTGCCCATTCCTTTCCCATAATTCATTGCCTGTATGATCCTAAGCAGCTCATTCAATCTTCTCGTGTTCCTGGGTGCTCACCCCGTGCCGAGTCGTTGGCAGTGCAGGTCTCCTCCTTTCGTCTGTTCCTAAAATCCTCACCTATCATGGAGACTCCAGAGTGACCCTGTATGAATGTAGGTGTGCCAGTGTGTGCCATGTGATAGCCTGGCATCCTGTGGTCCCTACCTTGCTCCAGGTGTTGCTAGTCAGAAGTGGAGGTCCACAGGAGGCAGATTAGAGTTTGTAACGTTATATTTGATTTGAGTGAAAATGGCTCTGATAAAGAATGGAGGCACTTTGAATAGAAATCTCATCCAAATAAAAGGATGTGGATAACTTAAATGTATGACAAAGGCCTCTGATAAGCTGCCGTGTTAAAGTCTCTAGCGTATTACTGTGTTATCGTGACTCTCTCTGCAGAGCGAGAGGATGCAAGAATTCTGACTAAACAAGGAGTTCTCTATAAGGGAGGTATTGGCCATTTGATGGTGTGAAAATTAGAAGCCAACTGGTTTATGAAACGGTGTTGAGTATAGATGGACACCTCGGCGTACTTGATGGCTGTATTCATTAGCATTGTCCAATAAATAATTTTGCTTTTTTTTTTTTTTGTGGTGGTTGGGCCTGTTTCCTGCTGGTCCGGTGCCACCTTTTCACAGTTGGTGCCCAAGTGGACAGTGTGAGGAGCACTCTTTGCATTTTTGCAAAGCTCAGCTCAGGGTGCCCTTTTTGCATATCAGGTATGGCTTGTTTTGTGGCCTGCTTCTTAAAAATTTTAATTGTTTATTTATATTAAACATCATAAAAAAAAAAGATACTTTTTAATTTTGATTAATAGTCCATAATGGATCACAACATTTAGAGGACTGGCTCTTCTAGCAGACACCCTAAAATGTGCAAACATTAATGACTGATTGTCTTTCAGGTGTTCTATTCTTGCTAGCATTTTGTTTCCAGAAGTGGACTGAACATGACTTGTCTTACATACAATGCACTGCTATCAGATACACAATGCGCCATTGATTTAGAAAAGACACTTTTAGGGTCACGGTGGGCCTGTCCCAGTGGGTGTTGCCTCATATCTCTCCAGGAGTCCTGATGTGAAGCTTGGCCCAGTTGCTCTGTGTGTCTATAGAAACTCTACATTTTAGTTCTTCTGTCCGAGTAGGTTTTTCTCTTGATGACACCCATATTATAAAAATCGGTGACATTGACCTGGACTGGTATGAGAATTCATGGGCATGCGTGTCTGAATTTGCCCTCTGACAGAATGAGATGGGCACCAGCACCCTGAAACACTGAACTGGATCAGCTTGGGACTCAAACTGAGTGGCCTGGCAGAAGGCTGATGAACGTTCAAGCAATAAGATTGAGAGATTTGGGTGGATGTTGGTTTGGTGTAATTGAATTAGTTATGGATATGGATAGTTGTAAATTGTATTCAGTAAGATTTAAGGGTACGACAGCGTTTGGTGAAAGTGGAAGAGACCGAAGCACCAAAATGTCAAAAGGCATTCTCAAGACGATGCTTGAAAACATAACCCTCTTGGGCAGAGAGAAATGCTTGGCCAGTGCTTGTGTTGTATCGTTGATGGGAGTGTCCGTGTGTCATAAGTTGTGTGATTTCCATTCCAAAATCCGTCTTGGTAGTATTAACAATTTGTAGTGCCTGCTTTTCAAGTTGAGGAATGAGATGCTGAAGCTGTGAAGTCGTTTTCCAGTTGCACTGCCTTTTGCCAGTCCAGTGCTGCAGCTTGATTTTATTTTTATTTTTGTCTCTGAATACAAAAGTGGTCCTAACTGGCTCAAACATATCCATGTCTCACAGGTTTGGATATACTCTGAGGTGGAGGAGGAGGAGGAGGAGGAAAAGCTTTTTATACGTTTTCTTAAGTTTCTTGTGAGCTCTCCTAGTACACTAGGAGCTGCAAGCAGACGGCATTTAGGCAGATCCTGGGAAAGGCTGTATGTTTTTGGAACTCGTAAAAAGAAATCGGTTTGACAGAAATGGAATAACATTTGTAACAAATCTTGTACATTACAACAACAACATTTATTTATATAGCACATTTTCATACAAACAGTAGCTCAAAGTGCTTTACATAATAAAGAATAGAAAAATAAAAGACACAATAAGAAAACAAAATCAGTCAACATTAATTAACATCGAATAAGAGTAAGGTCCAATGGCCATGGGGACAGAAAAAACAAAATTCAAGGGATTCCAGACCATGAGACCACCAAGTCCCCTTATGTGATTGCTTCATCTACACTGTGAAGCCGTGCACAGTCAGTCAAAATGAAAGTGTTTGTAACGTTACGTATAAAATACCAGTAACGGCGCCCTACACGATAACGTGCAGTGAATACACTTGACTTGAGCCCTCATAGATTTCATCCTCTTTTTTTCTGTACGTTTAGAATTCGTTTGCTCAGAAGTTGACGCATTTGCTCCTTCCTGAGCAGCTCTTCTTTTCTCCACCCTAGCGGCCCGCTTCTTCTCTTCTTCCGTTGGCATCTTTTCACGTTAAAACTGATTTAAGTCAGTGTTTGTGTTGCAATTACTTCGTACATTTTCATTAATTTTTCAGTCTGCCTCAAGAAAGATTTAAGATATGAAGTGGTAGGGGAAGTGACGGCAAAGGTGATAGGGATGAGAACAGTGCCCGTACACGTGCGCTGCACAGCCACCCTGCTGCCCACTGCCGAGAGTTGAGTCTAAAATAAAATAAAAATAAAAAGAGGAATAACCTTGGAGGTCCATCATCATCCCGAAAGCAGATAGTAGACATCACGTAGTAGTTTGTACCAAATATTAGGTCAATCGGTCAAACGGTTTGCAAGCTTCAGGTGATTTAAAATCCTGGACAGACAAACGAACAGCCATGGTAGTGTATTATATATAAAGATACCATTGCTTGAATTTTGCATCAAACTTTCCACACTCTTAAACCGTTTGTGGTAACACACAGATTTATAAATCTCTCCACCATTCATGTAAATCGACATGCACATAAGGATCATTGTCCCAAGTGTGGCAGACTGTATCAAAACACAGGTGGTCATGGATGCAGACTGTACTGTGATAGCCAGCATATTACCCATATTGAAGTGAAGTGGGTAGGGTGGTCAATTGTTCACTGAAATATCACATAGGTGTGCTGAGCTCTGCAATCCCACAAACTCCTGGAACATTTGTGTTACACTTTACAAGCCTGGGAAAGTTCAAGAAGACCAGTGGAGACTCCTTGGGCATTGGATAAATAGAGCCTCACAGAAAGACACATGGCATGGACAGCGGAACACAACTGGGAATGCTGGAAGAGCAAACACGAATTATAGCCGTCGCTGGTTTCAGTAAATGTTGCTTTTCGAGGTGTTTCATTTGGCTATAACGGTGAGAAGGTGATTCTTCTGGAAGTATGGCTGTGAATCATTCATTGTTAATTAAGCCTGTTGCCGAGTACTCTCTCCATGTCCGTGCTCATTACAGTATTATTTCTAATGTTGTTGCAATTTGGCAACAATTACATGCAGCGTAGCACAATACAATACCTTAATATGTTTTCCTTCCTTTTCTTCTCCGCCAACTACTTTGAATATTATTAACTTTGTTGTGAAACCTTCACGTTGGTATCGGAGGACTACACAACGTCATTGTGTCAGTTCATGGCATTGGGTGCCGTAAAACCCGTGACGTCATTCATTCTCAAATGTGAACTCCTACTCCTTGTTGGGAGTGTTAGTGGGAATACGACACTGTGTAACTATACATGTCTGGGAATGCAATTATTTTCATGAGCTGGTAAAAATATTCTACACCACTGTACTGATCCATAGACTGGTGGTTGGGGAAACCCGTGTGCTGCGTCTTTTAAAGGAAGTGTGAATTGATTTTGAGAAGCTGTAAAATACTGGTGTCTATTAACCGAGTACAGGGAAGGCTTGATCACGTGGAGTTTTGTGGAACATTTTGTAGAAACCAAACTACCTCTTGAAATCTGCTAATCCTCAGATCTTTCTGCCCATGAAGTAGGTTGTGTGGCTTTCATGTGCCTACCATGAAACACTAGTCTGCATTACCTTCATCTAGCTCAGGGGTCCTCAATCCCAGTCCTGGAGAGCCACAGTGGCTGCAGGTTTTTGTTCTGACCTGGTTGCTTAATTAGAAAGCAATTCTTGCCAATAAAGCACTAACAAGCTATGAAATTAAATGAACTCTGCTATGTCAGGTCATTCTCATATCCTAGATTTTCTTTCCCTTTCTATCATGCAAACGATTTGAAGGCTAAAATGGACGAGTAATTCTCAGTCCTTCACTTTTTTCTCTTCATTTTTCTTCCAAGTATTTAATTAAACCCAATAGTGCAGATAAATACACACAGGTGTAAATGTAAATAAGCTAAATGGAGAAATGCTGCTCTGTCTTGTCATTTGCATGTTATTGATAATAAGGAGCAATTAAAATAGCTGTTTAAGACAAAATGAAGCAATAAGGGCTCAAAATCACTAAAGTGAAGCAGAAGTGTTACTTTAGCAATAAGTGCTTTTTATTAAGCAGCTGGGTTGGAGCAAAAACCTGCAGTCACTGCGGCTCTCCAGGACCGTGATTGAGGACCCCTGATCTAAACAGATCTTGGCCATAACTTGACTCTAGGCCCAGTGAACACTGGTAGGATAATAGTACTGTATATTGTTCTGTAGCTTTCATTTACTTAAGGTGTGAAGGGATGGCCTGCCGTTGAGGAGCTTAGGTCACCTTGTCTTGTCTTGTCTTGTCTAAATGATCAAGAACCAAGGGCTCCTCCTGCCTAAGCTCTCCGCTGCTTCCTGCTAGTTCCCAGTGACACCTCTGTTAAAGTGGCGTCTCTGTAAATTACCCTCCAGGGTATCCTAGTCATTCCCTGGCGTCGCCTCTTTTGGCACCTGTTTGGATGATCTGTCCAGTCACCAGGTGTAGACTCTCTTTCTCATTATAAAAGCCCCTTTTCCCTTCTCCAACATGTCTCTTGCCAACTGGATGATCTTTTGGTTGGTGGCAAGTTTCTGGGTCTGCAGTTTAAAGGAAGCCATAGAAAATCTTACTTTTTACTGAAGTAAAGGCAATAATGCCGACCAGCAATGAAGATGCAAATCCTGTTAAAGGTGTTGGTCACGTTCCTTGAATAAATTGATATGTCCTGTCCATTTGTCACTGGCCCTTGAGCATCTCCTTCGTTTCAGTTGATTAGCGCTCTCCTTTTATCGAAAACATTTGTTCATAAAACAGTAATACAGCTGTTTTGTCTAATTACAGAGAAGTTTCTACTCTGTGTCATCCTGACTAAGCTGCTGTGCCTTGCCATGTTACCATAGAAACATTACACAGCACACACGTTTTTTCTTTAAGAATCTGATTTTAATTCTTTGTTGATTCTTGCAGTTAGACATGGCCACTGCTTTGTTTCATATTGTTGCACACGAGGGTTGCCACTGACTTGCTTGATGAGGTCAATGCTTTTTGTGCATCAAGATTTCTTAAGGTCAGCGCCCGCTAGCATGGACAGCAAGGAGGTGGGCTGGTGGTGGACTTTGATTAATTGTGGTTTGTTTAGTTTCAAAAATGTCGGCACAATTTAATGTTTGTATAAATCATTCAGACTCCTTGAGGCTTATTTGTTTTCATATGAAAGATGCTCAGTGCAGCAATGAGTGTACCATATGAACTGGCTGTCATGGCAGTCTGGGGTGCCAAGTGGCTGCAGGTATTTGTAACAACATAATAATATTCTCAAACACACCCAGTCCAATTCAGGGTCATGAGGACCATAGTCTATTTTGGCAGCAAATGGGACAAGACAGGATAGGCCACACTGGCATGCACATCCTCACGTTTGGCATTTTCAGACGGATTTCTGAAAGTGTGTCATCTACACTTACAAGGAGTAAATGTGGCAAGTGTGGTTTGTCAATCAAGAATGATTATTTGTTTATGGAGCAAACCTGATGTAAATCGGAAACCCTAAAGCACCTCACCTATTGATAACACTGAACTGTTCATCTTTGTATAGAAAGATGATCTTCACTCTTTCAGGGCTGATGTCGACTTTTGTCAAAAGGAGGAGTCGACGATGCTAATCAACTGTAACCTGTGAAAAAAAACAACTGTTACATTTTAGTTGGACTCTCTATTTGTTAGAAGGAAAGCTAGATTCATTGGTTTGACCGAGATTTCCTGCCCTCACGTGAGTAGCAAGGCGCAGACAACGGCAAAAATGGGACTGACATCTGGCGAGAGATCAAAGCGAGTGCGTAAAACAAAATACTCCGCAGACGACATTTTGCCTATTACTGTATCTCTGAACTGGACTATGACTTGTCAGACTCCAATTTTGATACAAGTGATCGAAAATGAATGTGAGGTTCCAGCTTCAACTGATTGGTCCCCAGCTAGTCGTTATGCTGACAATGTTCACCAGGGAGGACTGCCACTTAACAATAAGAAGTAGAAACCATATTGCAATGCACTGCGACCATGATCGCTGCTGCACCCGCTACGTGAAGATAGCCTGGCAGCAAGCCTGCTGCACATTCTTGGCAAACTGGCAGCCACAGCATGAAGCAACAGACGTTTTATGTTGATTTCTGTGGGCAACCTCTGCTTTTCAGACACTGTTGTTTGGAAAAAAATATTCAGCCCTCAAAGAATTAAACTGCTTTTAAACGTTAAAAATAAGTATGAGGTAGCTGAACTTTAAGAAAATATAGACCAGGAGTCCTGCAAAAATAAATGTGGTAAAGTATTTAGGCATAGCAAGGAGAAGTACCCACCAGCTAGTGTGGAGAATATAGGAAAGGACTATGCCTGCAGTACAAGTCGCTGTCTGTTCACTTGACAATTGTACCTCAGTTTTGTTTTTGCCATTCACACTGCAAAGTGAAAACTGACATTTACATATTTACACGCTTTGGTGAGAATTTTCAAAAAGATTTTTGGTGGTTAAAAAAAATGCAGTTTCAGTATGAATGGAAGGCCGAAACAAATCAAAAGATACGTTTTCTAATTTGTCAGTGTTAGTGTCAAAATGTTAGAAGTTCCAAGTACGAAAGTCTCAGTAATTACTGAAAATACCAGAGGGGGAAACACCATCAAGCCCCAGCTAGTAACAAATAAAAAGAGACATTTGTTCAAAAAATGCTGTAAAGACAGTGAAGCTCCAGAGTGCACAAAAAACACAGAAGGCATTGTCTTTAAAAATAGGCAATCCCAAAAGCGAGCAAAGTTCCAATACACAAATCAATGAATGGTCAAAGGCCAGAGTGAAAGGTCACAAAATCCAATAAATCACAGTAATCAAAAAAAAGAGCAACGGACTCAGGAAGACTTGCCAGCACCGAAAGCAAATCCACAATGAACCGCAGCGACTGTAGTTTTCCTCCGCCTGTACAGGTTTGAGGGCAGTCCTTGTGTTGATGGGCAGGTGGCCCCACCTCTTGAGGGACCACCCATAATACTCGGGAGGCATAACAGAAGATACTTTGACACTGAGAAACTACATACTCAACAATGTTATGGTACATAGTGAGCTGTTAATGAGAACTAACAACCCCAGTTGGGATGGGGCCTGACCGAAAAAATCAAACACTTTGTTATTTTGTAACGCAACAGAATGACTTTTGTAACAACCCCAAAAGTGCATTTAAAATCCAAATAGATAGCAATACAATAAATAAATACAAAATAAAAGCTAAAACAGAATAATCATACAAAATATATTAAAAAATTTGCAAGATGCCATATACAGTGTTAAGTATTCAAGCAACCAATACGGTTCTCAAATGACAGGTAAAATGGTGGTTGGTTATTGCTGCTCCCCTGACATTAGGAAATTCACAATCTGTTGATTTGTATTAGGAATAGAGAATGTACCATTTGTAAATTTCATGAAAAGACAATTTTTTACTTTGTTTTAGAAAATATTTTACTCTCCATTCATTGGTAGAATTTATGAAAAAAAAAATTACATTTTTAGTAAATGAAAAGCAAGAATCATTGAGACTGAAATGAAATCACATTTTAAAATTTCGGATATCCGCTACTGTACTAAAGGAATTGGCCTTAAAGTAAGTCAGGTGTCTGTTAGCTGCCACTTTGTGGGCTTTGCGTTCAGGATTTGTAATTAGACTATAACTCTCTTCTTTTTAGGTGTTATCAAAAAAAGTTTGAACCTGATCTATTAATGGATACAACTGCAGAACAAATCAAGTTGCATTTTTTAACATAATCAACATGTACACAGATGAGCAAACTACAGTATAACATTGCAAGGCTTCTTCATGCCATTGAAATCAAACATTTTGTCTTACATGTGCAACCACTCTCCAGTAGCTGACTTGACGTCATCCCTGCCATAGTGTAGCCCTTAAGAGTGGAGGACAGGTCGTAGTCGCATTGGGCCAAGTCTGCAGAACAGGGTGGGTGTCACCTCTTCAGTTTTACAGATTAACTTTGGTATCCTGGGAACAGCGAGTAGGATATTTATCATGAAGCAGAAGGGAGATGGCTGAATGCTTTCTTCATTTCTTTTCTCTAATTGACTGACTATCGGACAAATGAGCCTCTGTCCCGTACAACCATCTTCCTTTATTCCTTGCATTGTACTTAGGAGTGCACACTCATTGGTTGTCTGCGCTCATGCACACAGATCTGTCCCTGCGACTCAAGCCTAAATCAAACCTGTGTGAGTTTTTCATAGTGCAATTTGCAGGTTGATTATAATGCACTGGTGAGGCCGCGTCTGGAGTACTGTGTGCAGTTTTGGCCTCCTGGGTATACAAAGGACATAGCAGCACTAGAAGTCCAGAGAAGAGCGAATAGACTGATTCCAAAGTTATGAGGAAAGATTCAAAGACATGAGCCTGTACAGTTTAAGGAAAAGAAGATTAAGAGGTGACATGAGTGAAGTGTTTAAATTTATCCAGTGGATCGAGACGGTGACTTTAAAATGAGTTCACTACGAACACAGGGACACAGTTGGAAACTTGTTAAGGGTAAATTTCGAACAAACATTAGGAAGTTTTTCTTTATATAAAGAACGATAGACACTTGGAATAAGCGATCAAGTAGTGTGGTAGACAGTAAGACGTTAGGGACTTTCAAAACTCGACTTGATGTTTTCTTGGAAGAAAATAAGTGGACAGGACTGCCGAGCTTTGTTGGGCTGAATGGCCTGTTCTCGTCTAGAGTGTTCTAATGGAGTGTGTCGCTGGTATACGTTGCACTACACAACTGAAGCATGCTGCGAATGCTTCCAACTTGCTACAATTATGGAAATGAAGTCTATAACCGAAAATCACTGGAAAAGTCATTTAATGGGATATGGCCTTAAGTCTTGACCTTACCATTCTCTGCGTGTTATCTCTTGAGAAGAAAGTTCCATCTGGAACAACCAGAGAAGGGAAACGTTTGCTGGCTTAGGTTGATGATGTGCTACTTTTAATTAAAATAAGATGTGAGATGGTGGTTGTTGTTACTGTGAACATTTGCACTGTGGAATCAAGTCGAGTATAGTGATGTTCTTTGAAAGTTTTGAGGATGTTGGAATAAGATGATGAGTAGGAACACAGCCTCGAATATTGCTTAACATAAGCACTGCTTCTCCATGTCCTTTCACTGTTTCCCATTTCAGTTGGGCTGAAGTGCACAGTTTGTAAAATTTTAATAAGTGCACTGTGTGCTTCAAGTGTAGGCGTCCTTATGATTGTGGATTTTTTTTTTTTTTTTGCATGTTTTGTTATTATACTACTTTTGAGTCATATGTCTTTTTTTTTGCTTCAGGCCTTCTTGAGTCAGGAATCGTGTTTTAGTCTTGTTTGAGCTGTCCTTGAAATATGTTACACAATTCTGTTCTTTGTTAAACATTTAAAACTCAATAGAAAAAGAATAACAGGTCAGTTAAATACTCTTCCCCAATGGAAAAATGTGCATGTCCAGTAGTTTACCTTGTCTGCATCCTGGAAGTGCATCATATATTGGCGTCTATGTATAACGTGCAGTGTTTAGATAGATAGATACTTTATTAATCCCAAGGGTGGGTAGATAGATTGATTGATACTTTATTAATCCCAAGGATGGATGGATGGATGGATGGATGGATGGATGGATAGATAGATAGATACTTTATTAATCCCAAGAGGAAATTCCCATACTCCAGCAGCAGTATACAGATTAAAAAACAATATTAAATTAAAGAGTGATAACAATGCTGATATAACAGACAATAACTTTGAATAATGTTAACGTTTACCTCCCCGGGTGGAACTGAAGAGTCGCATAGTGTGGGGTCTCCTCAGTCTGTCAGTGGAGCAGGATGGTGACATTTAATTAATTCTGAATGATCTGTCCTTCGGCATTAACTTAATCATATCTTTTATTTTAACTATACTAATAGCATGCAAAAATGATACTTTTCCTGGACTTTATTAAGCACAATGAGAATTAGCACATGCAAGTAAGAATTTCATGGTACTCTGTACATGTGACAATATTAGCCCTATGATTTAGCATATATTTTTGATGGGAAGGGGAGCATACGAGGAGCATTGGCTAACAAAGTGAATCTAAGGCAGGCCCTGCAATCCAGGACTTTCAGTTCCTGCTCATGGAGGACCTTAGTTTCACCAGACTTGGCCCCCAGTTCGTATCTTAATTTGATGTCACTGTCTGTTAATTGAAGTTTTCATTTCACCAGATGGCTAGTCTTGGCTCCCTGTGCAGCCTCAGAAATTAATAATGGCACATCTTTAAGTTGTCTTTGAAATTCACATAGATACTTATTGCTGCCTAGACTGTAAGTGCATGTGTCATTTTAACTAACTTGCTTCTACAATGTACTTGAACTCGGGAGGCAGCGGCAAGGCCAATAATTCATTTCACATGTGGCCTGGTGCAGGAATCACAGCTCCATTCGGTAAGAATATTTGGGGCACCAACCAGCTTGTGCCGTTTATTGTCCAAAGACACAAAAACGAAACAAAAGGTATTGCTTTTTATTATACTAGTGGGCTCCGCCCCCTACTCACTTCGCTTGCCCACCCCGGGGTTTGTTTTACCGGATATACAATTTTTAAATAGTTTATTTTCATGGGAATTGTTACATATGTATTATTTTCACTTTAAAACTTTTGTAAAAACAATACTTGTCCTTTATTCCCAGCCTCAGGTGTGGTTAAATCTCTTTCCCGCAGGACGTATAACTCTGCTTGCAATGTGAATTAGGGGCAGCTAAACGCACTTTAAGGAGATGCAGTCGGATCAGCTGCTGTGTTGCTGCTGGCCAGCTGCATGTTCTGCTTGTCATGCTTTGCGTCGATCATTTAAAAGCCTGTACAGCAGCTGTACCTTTGCCACTTTGCGTCTCTGCTGCTCGCGGGGTGGGGGGGGTTGGGCGATTTGGGGTTTGTTGCGCCTGAACGCGTGCTAAGGAGAAGCAGTCGGATCATCTGCTGGCTTGCTACCCCGGCGAGCTGCGTGTTCTACTTGTCGTTATTTTAAAAGCTGGGTGCACATGATGTGTGTCTGCCAAAAGCATTGCAACAACTGCTAGGTTAGATATCTGTGAACTTGTTTTAACTGTAGTCTCACTGCCTTGTCTCGTGTGACGTTAAAGTATCTCTCGCAGGACGTCTCGTCTCCCTCCCATAAATTTTTTTTTTTTATCTTCGAATGGAGATATATTCTTCACATTATACTGGCTTCCACTTAAAGAAATGGAGCTTATTGGGCTGATTAGCCAAGGTGACCATAGTAGCAGAGTTCTGTCCGGTGGTTTGCTCGTGCCAGTAATGACACCTCCTTCTGGGAGGCTCAGTTTTTTATGGGGCTGAAGTGGAAGAGGTGGCGTCAGTGGCCCTGACCGGCAGCTTCTCAGCACTGTGACGAAAGAAAGAGATGACAGTTTTAGTGATGGCACCCCCTCTCCTCTTGATAGGTTATTACATACTTCGACAGAGCCTATAAGGAGGTCCTCTGACACACATGTGTGATACACAGTATAGTTGAAAATTTCTGATAGTTTAGATAAGCTTTTTTAAAAGATGGATGTATTGAATGAATATGAATAATTGTGCAGAAAAGAGCACTCCTATCCATCAAAATATTAGTTAACCCTCTGCCATTTGAATGGATTTGATAGAAGGTAATCACCACTCTGGATTGAACCGATCACAGTTCAGCTTCTTTCTTATTAATTCACTTGCACTGCCGGCGAGTAAATATGGGACCAGACATGGCTGTTCCCCTGTACCCTGTTACTGTTTCAAATTGCCAGCTTTAAACACGGACAGTGCAGTACAGAGTCGATTTTCAAATTGGGTTGAACTTCACAGCACTCTAGGGATTATTCTTAAAGAGAGACACTCACGCCAGTTGTCCACCATTTACTTAAAATATAGAACCAATGCATTTCATAGTAGAGAAGCTGTTATGTGTTGCTCCCGTACATGATAATCACTTTCTCAAACCAACTTGGTATGTACAGTGGTGTGAAAAACTATTTGCCCCCTTCCTGATTTCTTTTTCTTTTGCATGTGTGTAACAGGACATTTGCCTTCCAAAAAGTTCAACTTTTGTCTCATAAGTCCACAAGGTATTTTCCCAAAAGTCTTGGCAATCATTGAGATGTTTCTTAGCAAAATTGAGACGAGCCCTAATGTTCTTTTTGCTTAACAGTGGTTTGCGTCTTGGAAATCTGCCATGCAGGCCGTTTTTGCTCAGTCTCTTTCTTATGGTGGAGTCGTGAACACTGACCTTAATAGAGGCAAGTGAGGCCTGCAGTTCTTTAGACTTTGTCCTGGGGTCTTTTGTGACCTCTCGGATGAGTCGTCTCTGTGCTCTTGGGGTAATTTTGGTCGGCCGGCCACTCCTGGGAAGGTTCGCCACTGTTCCATGTTTTTGCCATTTGTGGATAATGGCTCTCACTGTGGTTCGCTGGAGTCCCAAAGCTTTAGAAATGGCTTTATAACCTTCACCAGACTGATAGATCTCAATTACTTCTGTTGTCATTTGTTCCTGAATTTCATTGGATCTTGACATGATGTCTAGCTTTTGAGGTGCTTTTGGTCTACTTCTCTGTGTCAGGCAGCTCCTATTGAAGTGATTTCTTGATTGAAACAGGTGTGGCAGTAATCAGGCCTGGGGTGGCTACGGAAATTGAACTCAGGTGTGATACACCACAGTTAGGTGATTTTTGAACAAGGGGGCAATTACTTTTTCACACAGGGCCATGTAGGTTTGGATTTTATTTCTCCCTAAATAATAAAAACCATCATTTAAAAACTGCATTTTGTGTTTACTTGTGTTATATTTGACTAATGGTTAAATGTGTTTGATGAACAGAAACATTTTGTGTGACAAACATGCAAAAGAATAAGAAATCAGGAAGGGGGCAAATAGTTTTTCACACCACTGTATCCTTTGGAAAATGCTAGGGAATAAGACACTTGAAAATCTTTTATATTTGCACCTTATAAACAATAATGCTCTAAAATTAACTTTCCAGCTACAAACTTTTATTTCCTATATACAAATTAGAAATATTGTTTAAAGAAACCTACCTAGCCTTCCATCTCTCACACCCATATCTGTCCCAGTGCATGTACCGGTTAGTCGTGATGAAAACTCAAGCAGACTTTCAATATTTGTCTACTATATCATAAAATTCTACTGGCTGTCTTATTTGTGTAAAGCCCCTCTAAGCAATCCGATTGGTCAGTTTTGCTTTGGTTGCTCAGTCAAACGTGATGGAGAGAGAAGGCGTTGGGTACGAGTGGTTGAGACACTCGAGGATACCAAGGAAAGGTGCAGGAAGAACTTTGAGGTTTGATTGAAAAGACGAGAAGTATTCAGAAGGATACAAATGGTTATTTTCACGGTGGGTAATGGGGGCCGTCTACCAATGGTGTTAGTCAAAAAGTGGACAGAAGGTGCACAAGAGGTCTTGAAATGACAGAGTCATATTTGGGCTTTACTGGAATGCAGTCGAGAAATGAAGTACCTGAAATGAAAGGTTAAGATACCCAAAGATACCGAAGAAAGGTGCTGGAGGAACACTAAGGGCATAGGTAAGTCAAAAGATAGCCAATATAAAATATTTTAAAATGTATTGTATTAACTGTCTTTGACAGGTAATGTGGCTAGTATAAAAATATTTCAAAGAATCTACTCTTCAATGATTCTAGGGATTGGTGGACCATTCAGTTAGCATCTCAAAAAATTAATGAAACTCTGCCATATGTAAAATATCTAGTCTAGTTCTTTATGTGGAAGCATCCCATTCAGCTCAAAGTCTTTTCATTGATCACATCTATCTCATTTCAAATTGTCTAAAATGTATCCAGGGTACAATCCGAGCTGTGAGCGTTGCCATCTAGCTCCAGCAATACTAGGCCATATGTTCTGGGAATGCACTAAATGCACATTATCATTTTGGACAAAAATCTTTGCATGCTTCTCAGATAGCCCTGGTGTCACAATCCATTCTAAACCATTAACGGTGACATTTGGTGTACTCCTGGATGGCATCAAAGTGCAAAAGGAAAAGCCAACAGCCTGTAATAGCCATTACCACGCTACTTATCTTGCTTGACTGGAGGAGTCCCAAGCCACTTTCTGTATATTGGTATGGTAAGCAATGTTCTGTATTATCTCAAATTCTCCATCCATCCATCCATCCATCCATCCATTTTCCAACCCGCTGAATCCGAACACAGGGTCACGGGGGTCTGCTGGAGCCAATCCCAGCCAACACAGGGCACAAGACAGGAACCAATCCTGGGCAGGGTGCCAACCCACCGCAGTATCTCAAATTAGAAAAGAAAAAAAAAATTATCTCCCAAAGGATATGTCCAACACTTTTTTTATTTTTTAAGACAAATGAGAATTCATTAATGTTATTTTAGAATAAGCATACTGGTTCTGCGATTGACTTTCGTATGCAATTAATCGTTCTGTTTGATTTAAAAAGTTTGATTTTTTTTTCTTCCCCTGCTTGTCTCTCTTCCTTCCCTCCTTCTCTTGGGTTGGGACTGAATCTTGTTTTTCTTTCTTTCCTTTATATTTAGATTTTTCTTTCATTTTCTCTGAATTGATTTGGAAAAAAAAGCTATCTGTTATTATTGTTTGTTTGAGTAGAATTCCATTTAATGTTCTGCTTTTATATATAAAAGACAGGGTAGGGCTCACTTATTGCATAGAGTTCACATATAAAGATATTCCCTTTCAGATGCTAATACACAAGCATAAAATGACATTTCCTTTTGCACGAGTTGTACGTTTTGTGATTCTTTGTGTTTTATGTTTAAATATGTTCACGAGCTTTCCACTAACTTTTAGCATACCTGTAAATATTGTAAAAGTAATTCCCCTCAGAAATCTGGAACAGCAGGTTTATCGCCCGTTTCTGTTGAAATTCCTTCACCTTTAGATCTGGAGGTGCTGGTTTTCATTCCAACCATGACACGCTGTGCTGTGATCCACTCTAGCGTCCACCGGAGATCACAATCTGAGGCCATTTGCGAACAATAGATGCAAACCTTTAAAATCTCAAACCCTCCAAACTTTGGCTCAGCTTAATATCCCGTCTTTCAGCAGAAGCCGCACTTGCGTGTGACCTAAAAGAAAAATTACAACCACCAACTTTGTCTGCCTGCCCAGAGGAACCTGGCCTGCCTGCCACACAACGTTGAATAGGCAGATCAATTAAAAGACACCCAGAATATTCAGTGTTTCCAGTCAGATCCCACTAACCTTTTTGAGACTTGGTTTAAAAAGCACAGTGTCCTTGTCTGTAGAGATGGACCCAACTCCATCCATTGCTTCTGGGACTATGGGCATATCCACTGGGTTTAGGAGTTCTGTAAAGTGCTGTTTTAGCATTCCAAGGAGAGGTCATGGAAGAAAATTTAATTTAGAATTTCTAAGTGGTTAAGATGCCCGCCTTGAGTGGTTTACAAGTCCTGTGGGGTCAACCCAGGACATCCTGGACAGACGGTGTACCTCCGCTGGCCTGAGAACGTCCGGCCAGAGGAGGTCATGAGGATAAAGAGGCCTGGTCTGGCCAGCTCGGTGTGTTTCTAGCACAACCTTTACGAGGAAAGCAGAGTGAAGGTGTTGCTTATTAAGAATTTTTTTGTTTTGTATTAAGCAATAGGCAATTTAACAATGAGGCAAGCAACAGCTAAGCAGGTGCTATTTATAACTTTGTGTGTTCATCACCAAGAAGCTCTTTATTCTCAGATATTTTATTTAAAGGGAAAAAGTGAGATTTTCTAATCCTTAACATTTAGTTGATCCCTCAGGTAATGTACTGTATACATTTATAGCTGAAATATGGATTAAGGTGTCTAAATGGCATCTTCCATTAGTCACAAAACTTGGCTTCTTCTTATTTCTTGATTTTTGGCAGTGTTTAGGGATGTTTCAGACTGGAGAATTCTAAAACTATTGATTCAGTCAGTTTTAAATTGTGTTGTTCCAGATGTTGCTGCGTAGTGTTATGGAATTTTTTTTCTTTTTTTATTATTTTCTGGCTGCCACCTTGTATTCTTAAATTCTGTCCAGGAACAGCCTAGCCTTGTGTGCGCTTGGTTGGATAGCTATCAGTATCAGTAGATGGCCTTTTGTACAGTGAGAGAGATCATTCTATTCAAGTGTGAGCTGACCGGTTGCACTCCATCATGAAACAGTCACAACCCCATTGTTTTCCATTCAACTAGAGGGAACAGCCAACACATAGCTGTACAGTCCTTCGCGATGTGTGTGCCGAGTTCTACGTCATGAAGTGCCCAACTTTACTTACTCCTAAAATGTATCCCTTGGTGCAAATAGGGAATCTAAAGATGTGCAAACTTTTCACAGTCTATGTCGAAAATTGTTCACAGTTTTTGATACTCTTTGGGGCAACACTTTTTTGTAGGAGACACTTCGGCATGCAGGGGGGCCAATTCAAATTCTTCTGGTTAAGCGTACCTCTGCTCAAGTGCCTGGCACAATATCTCATATTGCTAAAAGAAATGCACTGTAAACATGAAAATGTATTGCCTAAAAATAAAAACCCTAACCCTAACCCTGCAGTTCAAACGAAGAAATAAACACAGGCAAATGATGACAAAATTGGTTGAATGCAAAACAATACAATACAATACAATACAGTTTATTTTTGTATAGCCCAAAATCACACAGGAAGTGCCGCAATGGGCTTTAACAGGCCCTGCCTTTTGACAGCCCCCCAGCCTTGACTCTCTGAGAAGACAAGGAAAAACTCCCAATAAAAACCTTGTAGGGAAAAATGGAAGAAACCTTGGGAAAGGCAGTTCAAAGAGAGACCCCTTTCCAGGTAGGTTGGGCGTGCAGTGGGTGTCAAAAGTAGGGGGTCAATACAATACAATATACACAACAGAACAATTCCTTAAGACAGCATAATAATAAAAATTTTAGAAGTACGGTTTAACAGTAGATGATATGACATAATTAGGTTTGGATATTTTTAGAGTCCTGGAGACCTCATCCATCTAGCTGCCTCTCCATTTGGCCATGCCACGGCTGAAACGCGTTGCTCCGATGAAAGGACCCTCTTTCCCATGATTCCTGTGATCCTCCATCAGGGATGACTTTACCATAGGCAGGCAAACAACTTGGCAGGTGGGCCGTGGCACCAATGGCCACATTTGGGTACTGAGAAAAGAAACAGAATAGGTGAGGGTTAGTATTCAAATATAATTATCATGTTACTTATGTTTTAGTGCTAAGGACTAACAACAGAGATGCAGTCTGTACAGTTAATCAGCAGCTCTAGTCAGGATATGCTAAACTGAAGTAGTGAGTCTTCAGCCGAGATTTAAAGGCTGAGACTGAAGGGGCATCTCTTATGGAAGCAGGAAGACCATTCCACAGTTTAGGGGCCCTGTAACTAAAAGCTCGACCTCCCACTGTTATTTTATTAATCCTTGGAATTCTAAGCAGACCGACATCTTGAGATCTTAATGTGCGCTCAGGTTTGTAAGTCATGATAAGTTCAGACAAGTAAGCCGGACCTTGGCCATTTAATGATTTATATGTTAAAAGGAGGATTTTGAAATCTGCCCTGAACTTAACTGGGAGCCAGTGTAAAGATTTAAGAACTGGGGTTATGTGTTCATATTTTCTTGTTCTTGTAATAATTCTTGCAGTGGCATTTTGGATTAACTGGAGGCTGTATAGAGAACAGTTTGAATAGAAAACAACTGTTGTATACGATGACACGTTCACTTTGTGTAAGGCAAATGAGAAACACTTGGTGATGGCCAATCAAAATAATAATTATAATGAATTATAAAGAAATTATAAGTGAGCAATGTGAGTGACCTCCAGAGCAGCCATAAAAAAACAAGTTAGAAAATATAACATGTAGTATACAGTAATCCCTCGTTTATCGCGGGAGATACGTTCCAAGGCCGGCCACAATAATGGAGTTTCCGCGAAGTAGGGACACCATATTTATTTAATCACTTAAGGTGTATTTGGACGTTTTTAAACCCTCCCTGTACTGTTTACAACCCACCCTTTACCCTATTAATAACAGGGACCTACCTAACATTTCCTGGGACACCTCTTCCACGGTTTCCGAAGGTGTATCTGTAGTAGTAGTCGTAGGAACTGGCTCTTTTTTGCGAGGCTGCAAAAATATTGTGATCGGCAGTTGCTGCCGCTGCTTCTTTTTCCGGTTGTAGAGCACCTTGTAGGCGGTCATGACGTCGTCGACCTTGTTGCAAAATTGGACCGATCGAACGGCGTTTAGGCTCAGCACCAGCCTTGGAAGAAGGAGCACGTTTGGGAGCCTTTGCAGGGGGTGAAAATTGAAGCAAAGTTCAACACAAAGAAACCCCAAAAAATCACACACAGTACAGTGTAAAGTAAACCGCGGCGAAAGCTTGAAGCGAAATGGCCGCGACAGAGAGACAAGGGGAGATGCTGTGGAATCTGGGCATCAGTCAAAGCACCAATCACGGGCCCGATTAGAAAGCGGGAAGCTGTGATTTGTCGTCTCCCTCCCATGTACCAATCACAGCCCGTGTTGTTCTTAGATTAGGAAATACTACTACTATATTTAAAAACCCGCGAAGTCGTGAATCCACGAAAAGTGAACCGCGAAGTAGCGAGGGATTACTGTAATATAGTAGAATATAGTTCAGGAGTGTACAAGCCCTCCCTTAACTGATTTAAAATTTGGAGCATTTTTTAATTTTTTTTTTTTTTGTTTAGTTAATTCATCAAAGAGTAAGATATTACATTTTGTTTTATGAAATATTTGTTACAGTGAGCCATATTAAAAATAATAAATAATAGAATGCAATTACATGCATTATTAGACTACCAGCATAAATGAATACCAGCATTTTACAGTAGCATGTAGTTAATAACGTAGCCCAAATTGGCTTTTGGTGGTTCAGTAGCTTTAACAGACAGTACATTTGAACACAAGTGATGTAAAAGTGGGATTTGTTCACGTGCTCTTGTTTGTTGTTGGTAGTGAAGCATCTTCAGCTAATTTTAGTTCAGATTTCTCAATCATAACATTTTTTTGAAAGAAGTACCTGATGGAGAGTTAAGGTAAAATTGTTGGCTGCTTTGGACCGTTATAGACAGCAAGTGTGGAAGTTTGCAAATATATCACGGTGTCATTAAATTGATAATGCAGCCTTTAGGTTGTTTTTAGTGGAACATAAATACTGAGTACGTATTTGTTCACTGTATGAATGTAGGGTCACCGAGCCACAGTTTGAAAGAGGAAATAAGCTCCCTTTCATTTCAACATACATACGTTTTACATTTTTTACATTCCTGCTGCAATTTCAAGGTGCAGGAGAAGTGAGCTGCTGTGAAAGACGTCCGTGTAGCCACAGAAGAGGCTTCTGTAGGCAGCACATCAATCGGCACACGGGATTCTGCTCGTGTTTCATTGTTTTGCCATTGAGAGAGGCTGTTGAAAGATTAAAGGAGGTAAATATAAAAAAAAATGTATAAGCTGAAGTAAACTCCCTCAAAGTAATTTTGAAACGGTAAACTTAAGTAATTTTAAGTTGCACAGAATCCTTCTGTTTTAAGGTAGACAAGCTTGAAAAATCACCAGTGCTTTTCAGGTGTTTTGAAAGTTTAAAAATGTGTTGAGCAGGCCGTATTTGAGATATGTCAATGAAAATGAAACCATCCTGACAGATTTCCTCTATTAAGTGTTCCAAGTTGCAGGAAAATTGGCCCACTTGGAACTGAGCTGTTACACGCGGACACAGAGATGTAGTGACTGCAGGAAGTACTCATCTGTGAACACACCACAAAGGAAGAAAATGAAAGAAAAAAAAGAAAAACGTTTCTGTAATTCCCATATAGGTAAATTCACAAAATCTCGTGATACTTATATTTAAAGTAATGCTTACTTTACCTCCCATTCATTTTTAAATTGTTTATTTATTTATTTACTTTTATGGTTAACTTGCCTCAAGCCACAGGAGATGTGAGCCTTTGAAACACCAGTTCACATGTGTTTGCGTCTCTTGGCATTTTGCTAACTTGTATTGGAGATCAGATGTGCTATTAGGAGTAGCTGTTGGACAAGTAAAAGAGGAAAATGCAAAATATACAAGTTGAGGTGGCCTCTCTTAGGGTAAATTTGAAAATGTACACTAACCCTTAAGTGAAGTTGTACAGAGTGGTTGTCTGTTTTCAGATGTACCAAGAGAATTGGAAGTTTTACAAATGTACACAGTACATTGTATTCACTAGATATCTCAATGTAAAGCAAACTCTCTGGACAATTTCTGTGCAGACAAAATGTGCCAAATTGTGTATACTGGGGGCCAACTTATTTCATGGGAACTAAAAGATATGGGGATGCACCTTAAAGTGTAGTAGGTTAAAATATGGAGTCTTCAGCCTTGGTTTTAAATTCGGAGTCCAGTTTGGCACACCAATTATTGGTGTGTTGATCATTGTTCATTGAGTTATTCATTTTACTGTATCCTAATGCTCAGAGTTCCAGATTTTTACATCACCACTTTAAATGTTATGGGACATTTCAGCAGGAAGGACAACGCTCTAATCATGTCAGTGGTATTTAGCTGAAGAGATGTCAGTTTAATTTTCAAATTCCATCCTAGCATCTAAGGTAGTATTCTACTGCTTTTGAAATTAGGATAAAACTATCTTTTAGGACTTGAACCTGGAGCCTCCAGCACCAGTTTAAAGCACCTGATGACCGCTGGTGTTACTGTGTGGGTAACAAAGGATGGGAGGTTCTCTTCCAGTGACCCGGGAACTATATTAGGGATGGACAGTGAACACCTGTGCCTTTGCTATGGTTCTTCTTGACTTGTGTAGCAGTTATTCTTCCAGTGTTATATATGGGACAGAGAGGTAGCTGGGAATGGAAGCTCCCCTATATTTAAAAAAAATACCCAAATTAAATTGAGATCTTCAAGCATGGTGCTCTCAAAGCAGTTGGCAGCTGCAAGTGAGCTGCCATGGTTACGAGAATTATTATTGGTTTAGTCGTGCTGCATTACTGCAGAATGCTGCTGATGGCTACAGGGTACTTCCTTTGGTGTTGTGACGGGCAAGAATCTCCTACAGCATGATGGACACCCCAGGCCTGTCCACTGCTCATCTCTAACCTTCCTACACTGTGGCATTTGAAGATGGCTTACAGTATATTAGGATATGGGTGGTGTCAGAATTGATTTAAATGTATCATATAATCCATGTGAGCCTTTTACTTCAAATGTTTTTCAAATAAATCTTTTCAAATATTATTACAAAATAAACTCTTAAAAGCCCAGGTATCTGGCTGGTCTTTTCTGGTCAGCAGGCAGCATGTTTTGCACTTATGCAGTGTGCTATTTGTGTTTTTTGTACCACCTAAGAACTTTTTTCCCGTTCTGCAGTTGTTCATTTTTGTATTGTGTGTGTGTGTGTGTGTGTGTGTGTGTGTCTATATTTATTTATTTTTTGAAGTGCCCATCAGAGTCAGTTGTTAAATTAAAATGATGTGGATGGCACAAACCAAGTGAAAATTCTGAAAGAGCTAAAGTAAAAATAGGCAGAAATAGGGTTGATTCTAAAAAAAACACAACACGCAGGTCGCTGTCAAATGTGTTTTTTTTTTTTATTTTTAATTTGGACTACTGTGGCCTTATCTCCTTGAAGACACCTAATGTCTCCACTGTCAAGGAATCATTTGTCAGTTGCCATCTTTTTACTTTGTAATTCTGTAATACCTTAGCTGGTTACAGTTGTCATATCATTAACTCCTGCAATTGAAATTATTTTTTATTTATATATTATGTAAGCAATTAAAAATAACTTTTCCCTAAGCTAACTCTTCATGCATTCAATATTCTAATTTATTTTAAAACAAATAACAGCATGTAGTTGCATATGGTTAAATGTCTCTCTTGGTTGGAATAAATTAAATGTGTCCCCAAATAAAACCATAGATTTTTTTTTTTTTTTTGCAGTATTCCAAGAGATAAGGGGGATGTGCAGGACTGTAGTAACTACAGGGGGATAAAATTGATGAGCCACAGCATGAAGTTATGGGAAAGAGTAGTGAAAGCTAGGTTAAGATGTGAGGTGATGATTAGTGAGCAGCAGTACGGTTTCTTGCCAAGAAAGAGCACCACAGGTGCAATGTTTGCTTTGAGGGTGTTGATGGAGAAGTTTAGAGAAGGCCAGAAGGAGTTGCATTGTGTCTTTGTGGACCTGGAGAAAGCATATGACAGGGTGAATAGAGAGGAGCTGTGGTATTATATGAGGAAGTCGGGAGTGGCAGAGAAGTATGTAAGAGTTGTACAGGATGTGTGACTATGGTGAGGTCTGCAGTAGGAGTGACGGATGCATTCAAGGTGGCGGTGGGGATTACATCAGAGATCATCTCTGAGCCATTTCTTATTTGCAATGGTGATGGACAGGTTGACAGACGAGATTAGACAGGAGTCCCCATGGACTATGATGTTTGCTGATGACATTGTGATCTTTAGCAATAGTACGGAGCAGGTTGATGAGACCCTGGAGAGGTGGAGATATGCTATAGAGAGGAGAGGAATGAAGCTCAGTAGGAACAAACAGAATACATGTGTGCAATTGAGAGGGAGGTCAGTGGAATGGTGAGGATGCAGGAAGTAGAGTTGGCGAAGGCGGATGAGTTTAAATACTTGATCAACAGTACAGAGTAATGGGGATTGTGGAAGAGAGTGCAAGCAGGGTGGAATGGGTGGAGAAGAGTGTCAGGAGTGATTAGTGACAGACGGGTAACAGCAAGAGAGAAAAGGAAGGTCTACAGGACGGTAGTGAGACCACCTATGTTATATGGGTTGGAGATGGTGGCACTGACCAGAAAGCAGGAGAGAGCTGGAGGTGGCAGAGTTAAAAATGTTAAGATTTGCATTGGGTCTGCCGAAGATGGACAGGTTTAGAAATGAGTACATAAAAGGAAGCTGTCCTTTTTAATATTATTATTGAACTCTGGTTGGCTCATGGCTAGTTATTACAGACAAAGTCAGACATGGCCACAGTCCTCAAGACCTTGGCCAGCAGGCCACCCAACTCCTCCTGAGCATTCTACAGTAGATTCCATTTTAATTCGTCTAATATGACAACAGCATCTTTCCATCTGTTGAGTCTAAGGCTAACCGCATTCTCCAATGCCTTTTCCATCGGCAGGAAAACATTCTGGAAGTAGAGTAGTGGCATCAAGTGTCACAACAGGACACCGAGAAGAGAAACTGACACAAGAGGGTTAGCACTGGTTCATAAGCACTGTTTTACTTATAGTTTTATACAAATTGCTAACAGAGATGCAGTATGCGCAACTAATCAGTATCTCTAATTAGGGTATTTTAGGCCAGAGTCATGAGTCTTCAGCCTGGATTGAAAAGCGGAGATCAAGGGGGCATCTCTAATATAAGCAGGCAGATTGTTCCCCAGCTTTGGGGCACTATAGCTAAAACTTTGGCCTCCCACTGTTATTTGGTATTCTTTGTAATCTTTTAGTAGTCCTGTATCTTGAGGTCTTTAATGCATACTCTGATTTGAGTAACACATTGCAGTTGTCAATAATACTAGAAATAAATACATGAATTTAATTTCTTAGTATGCTTCATATTTAGAAATAGTATTTTTAAGATGGAGAAACCAGGTTTTAGCTAATTTTGTAAAAGATAATTTCTCTATTATAAAAAAAAAAATCTTTGGGAGGGAGACTAGGGAGACGAGATGTGATCTTCTCGGAAGACAATTTGAAATCCTGCAAGAGACACTTTAACTTACTCCCAGCTCTTAAAACAACGACAAGCAAAATACGCAGCTCGCCACCAGCAGAAAGCCAGGAGATGATCCGACCGCTTCTCCTTGCGTATGTTCAGCCACCTAACCCCCACCACCTTCACAACACGAGCGGCAGAGCCGTGAAGGACAAAAGGACATGAAAATGTTTGAAGGGCAGCGCAACAGCAGAAAGACGGCAGATGATCCGACGGTATCTCCTTACCATGCGTTCAGACGCCCCCTTCTTCACAATGCAAGCAGCGTTATATGTCCTGCGAGAAAGAGATTTAACCACACCCGGGGCCGGTAATAAAGGAAAAGTATTGTTTTTACAACATCACGCGAGACAAGGCAGTGAGACATCATTTAATACAAGTCCACGGACATCTAACCTAGCAGTTGTTGCATTGCTTGTGGCAGACACACTTCAGGTGCTCCCAGCTCTTAAAACGACAATTGACAAGCAAAACACACAGCTCGCCAGCAGCAGAAAGCCAGCAGATGATCTGACCGCTGCGTGCATTCAGCCACCCTAACCCCCCTTCACAACGTGAGCGGCAGAGACACGCAGTGGCAAAAGAAGAGCTGCTGTACTGGCTTTGAAATGATCGGGCAGGGAAACAAGCAGAACAGGCAGCTCGCCAGCAGCACAAAGACAGCAGATGATCCAACGGCAACTCCTTAGTGTGCGTTCAGCTGCACCCTCTTCACAACGCGAGCAGCGTTATACGTCCTGCGAGAAAGAGATTTAAACACGCCCAGGGCTGGTAATAAAGTTTTAAAGTAAAAGTGAAAATAATGCACATGTAACAATTCCCATGAAAATGACAATCCCTTTAAATTGTATATCCGGTAAACCAAACCTGGGGGTGGGTAAGCAAAGCAGGCAGGGGTCTGGGCCCCCTAGTCTTTTTAAGACCTGTAGATGCCAAAAATAATGTCTACATTGTGTGCTATTTCAGTAAAATTAATGGTTAGTCTAGCTGACTTAAAAAGTTGCAGAATATTGTTGCATTCTTCATCCACCAATAAGCAATATTTCTGTTTTTTCCGTATTGAAAGACAAGTAGTTATCATCCATCCACTGTTTTAATTCACAATGACACAATTAAGGACACTATTGGAGAAATGTCATTTAGCCTAAAGGAAAGATTAATTGTATGTTTTCTGATGGTAGTTCCTCAAAGGAAGAATATAAAGTGAAAGCAGTAAAGGTCCAAGTACTGTGCCCTGCGGGATACCATATTTAACTTTTGAATGCAATGGTGGAGTACTATCACCATTACATACTGAAAAAGCATGCCAGGCTTAGTGCCTGTACACTTGAGAGCCCAGTGTAATCTTCCAGCCCATGTATTAGAACAGAGTGGTCAGTGGTGTCAAGCTTTGCGTTTGAATCTAACAATATAATTACTGTGGAATTTCCTTTTTCATAGGATGTTAGAATGTTGAATTAGTTCAGTTTCTGTACTGTGACTGATGAGACTGAAGCTGTGTGGTGATTTGTTTTTCAGGAATTTTAGAAAGCAATTGAAATGAGTCTATAATTAAGTGTATATGGTTTTTTTTTTAACCCCCTCTGTCTAAGTAATGGTTTGATATGGCATTAGGATCTGCACTAGCTGGTAATGAACTTTCAGTTAATGCGTAGAACTGGTGGTGTCAAAACAGCAATTAAGCTTTTCACTAGTTTTGTTGGGCCTGAGTCTAAGGGACAGGTCATAAGTTTTATTTTAGGGATAAGTTTTGACATCCTGGGCTGTTATCAAGTAACAATTACTAAAGTGGTGTGCACACAGAGATGAGGGTTTGACACTGCAGTATTTAGTTTGTGAGGTGACACTGAAATCTTGTCAATTTTATCATTAAAGAGGTTCGTCAAATCTGTACTACGAACGTTTGTAGGCATTTTGCGTGGCAGTTTAAAATTATTTGAGGATTATTTCTGTTGTCATCAGTTAATCTTTCAGTTGCACGATATAAAGAGAGCTTCTTTATACTTTTTACCACTGTGTCTCCATGCAGTTAGGAAGACTTGGAGTTTTGCTGCTCTCCACCCACACTTGAGGTTTCAGCATTCTAATTTAAGAGTGCAACAGGATGAGTTTCTATGTGTTTTAATCACTTTTGTTTTAAATTGAGCTATGCATTATGATATTTTGCCTGATCTAGACTGTTTTCCATTATTAACTCTGGAGTTTCACAAATTATGTGCAAATTTTCATGCACAGTTGCAGTCTAGATGTCACAATATCCGTCATTGTTTTTTCTGCAGGTGTATTAGAAAGGGCAAAATTATTATTTTTTTTTTTTATTTTATTAATTTTATTACAATCCATACATAGCAATCAAGTTTTTATAAAAAAAAAAAAGAATTATGTTAAGAACAGATCGATCCCCACCCCTGAGAGAGATAGCAAGCCAAACGGTGTAAAATTAAAGGCTTGTAAAAATACCTAAATTAATAAATTCTCTGTGCTTTATAAACTTATTTTTAAATATTACTGATTAGATCCTGCCATGTTTTAAAAAAAGTCTGTACAGATCCTCTAACTGAGTATTTGATTTTTTCCAATTTCAAATAATATAACACATCAGTTTCCCACTGACTTAAAAGAGGAGAGTTTGGGTTCTTCCAGTTTATCAGAATAAGTCTGCGTGCCAAAAGTGTAGTGAATGCAATCACAGTTTGTTTGTCTTTCTCCACTTTAAACCCCTCTGGAAGAACCCCAAACACAGCTGTTAATGGGTTAGGAGGGATTGTGAGTCCAAGGCTGTCTGAGAGGTAATTAAAAATTTTTGTCCAGAATAATGTTAATTTGGTGCAGGCCCAGAACATGTGACCTAGTGAGGCTGGAACTTGATTGCAATGTTCGCAGGTTGGGTCTTGCCCTGGAAACATTTTGGAGAGTTTTAGTCGAGACAGATGTGCTCGATATATAATTTTAAGTTGTATAATTGTATGCTTTGCGCATATGGAGCTCGAGTGAATTCTCTGCATTGCTACTTTCCACTCCTTTTCTGATATATTGATTGAGAGATATTTTTCCCAGTGTCCTCTTGGATCTTTGAAAGGAAGGGATTGTAAAATAATTTTATATATTGCAGAGATGGTGTCTGAGTCCTTAAAATTGAGCAATATTTTTTCCGGCGTGGATGAGGGTGCAAGATGAGGAAAATCTGGAAGGTTCTGTTTAACAAAGTTCCTGATTTGAAGATAGTGAAAGAAATGTGTAGCTGGAATGCAAAATTAAATTTAAACATAATTAAATAGTTGTCATTTACTGGAATAGTATTTAAAAGAAGTGCTCAACCGAAAATTAGATATTTTAACTATTAATTACCTGTGTTGTTTATATTAAAGGCTGAGAAAAATATTGACTCTCAAGTCTTTATGGAGAATGGAGATGACATAGTTCCTGCCACAGCATGCTTCTGTAGGAACCAAGTCTCACCAAACCGCATACAACCTCAAAATATCCATGGAAAAAAATCTCTGCTTATTTGTGTCTCACAATCCACTTGTCAAATCGTCCAGGAGAATGCTCACCATGTCCCAAACGCATGTATTTTTGCTAAAATATGGTTAAATAAACAGAAATTCCTTTTGTTGATTGTTTGAATTGAAGACCTACCTCCTCAAATACATTTAACAAATGGATTATGTGACAAATAAATGGAGGTTGTTTTGTTTGTTGTGTTTTCAAGGACATTTTAATACTGACTGCTATTTGTTCAGCATTGGACCCCATGAATGCTAATTGTCAGTAACTTTCTCTCATCTCTCTAAAAGCACAAGATTAAAAATATTCTTAGCCATTACTATAAACAGTTCAGGGTATTAACAGAGTAATTTTTGGGTGGAGTATTCTTTCAAATTTTTTATCTTAATTATGTAAGTAATAATTAGATCCAATGGGCAGTTATGACATTGAGTTGGGCTATAAACAATCGGGTAAAGCCATGCTGAGTTTAGCAGATGAGTGAAGCATTTGCTAAAATGTCACTTTCCACATCTCTGTGGATATTAATATTGTCATTAACACCATGTGATCATAACTTATAGCTGGGTCATTAAAAGGCAGTCTAATTCAGTCGTGAAGAAATTTTGTTTTTCTGTATTTGGTTAGCGAAATATTTTGACGCCGTTATTCATCTATTGCTCTGTGACATTGCACATATATTTAGTTTTGAATGTTTAATTGTACTTTGCACTCCTGTTTCCTTTTGCTTGTTTATTACAGTTGGCTTTCAGCATTTCGGCTCTACTGATTTAGGAGCTAGTTAGTGAAGGTCTGTCCGCTTTGAGTCAGAGGGGTAGAGCAAGCTTTTGCAAGTTGTACTTAGATGTGCCATTTGAAGTTCTGTTTTCAGGCTGGTGATGAGACCTTTTAGCCACGCAGCTTCTGATATGTCTCAGTGTCACTGCTAAAAATAATAAATACATAAATAAATTAAAACTGGCAACTAAGGAACACATTTGCTAAAACTATTTTTTATGTTTCTGAAAATCCTGACGGTGATTGTGCTTGTATATAAAGGCACAGTTTACAATAGTTCACAACTACACATCTATTTATTTCAAAATACTTCGCTGGTTACTTTTTTTCAAGATGTTTTAAAATAGTAGTTTTTGCCTTGACCATTTTTTTGCTTTAGGTGTATTTAAATCCTGCATGTGTTTCAGTACACAAATTGCTTGATTTCTTTCATGGACAGTTTTTCAATCCTCATGCTGATTCAAGCTTACTAACTCCAGAAGCAGGTAACAGATGGAAGAGCAAAGACTAATGCCAACAGGTTTTGTTTGCATGGAGTGTCAAAGGAAACGCCTGAGCCATTAGGCATGTCTAGCAGCCAATTGTCTGAGTAAATATGACAGGATACAACAAAAAGTGCGATTATTTTAAGGTACGACAGTATTATCCCCAAAATAAAAGGTTGCATTCTACATTTTTATACCCCTTTTTTTCAATCCAGTCCAAATTGATTGCAAAATAAAAATTGATTTTAGTCTTGCCATTTCATCTACTGCATAATCTGATTGTGTGTGCCTGAGCAAAACAAATGCTTATAGGTATTGTGTCTGTTTTATAAACCTGTCTGATCCACATTTAATGTAGTGGTGGCCAGAGCCAATCCAGGCAAGACCCAAAGCAGCCCAACATTCATCTAGCACCATGCCTAGCTATTTCTAGAACTCCTACATCCCTGATACTCATTTATGCATGTATACATATACACATAGATCTGCATGTGTGTGATTATATTTTATTTTATATATGTATTTGTACGTGTGTATATGTCTTCAACCGGTATGGTCTTCAGCATGTCCGTTACACTCTTTTGGATGTTTTCTAAAGTACTGAAATGACGTCCTTTGAGGACATTTTTTAGTTTAGGAAAAAGGAAAAAGTCACACGGACTGAGGTCAGTTGAATAAGGGGGCTGGGGAACCACAGGAATGCGTTTTTTCGATTGTCGTCCTGCTCAATTGTGAGGTTTTTCGGCACCATTTTGGCACAGACCTTTCGCATGAGCAAATGTTCAGTCAAAATTTGATGAACGGTAAATCTGTTCAAATTTAATTGTTCACTCAACATTCTTAATGTTAAACGACGGTCTGATCTCACAAGAGTGTTCACACGTTCGATGTTTTCATTGGTTTTCGAAGTTGAAGGCCTCCCTGAAAAACTTGAGATCGGAATAAAGAATGTTTCCCATAGGCCTGTTTTAACTTTTCAAACGTCACACTTGCCGATTCTCCAAGCTTAACACAAAATTTAATGGCACAACGTTGCTCCAAATTCCGCTGTTCCATTTTGCGTGACGCACAACCAAAAACACAACTTCGCTAATAGCAGTCACAAAAATCACGTAGTTAACGGAAGGAGTTGAAACTCGCACTGAGCTATGGGAGGGTACTGATACACGCGCTCTATCAAGGACAACAGCGCAGCGTTGCCAGATCGCTTGCAGTGTTGCCAGTCTCATTACTTTTCTGCCACATCTATCTATCTATCTATAGATAGATAGATATAGAGATATAGAGATATATATATATATATAGAGAGAGAGATAGAGAGATAGAGATAATATAGATATATATATAGATATATATATAGATAGAGAGATAGAGATAATATATATATATATATATATATATATATATATATATATATATATATATATATATATATATATATATATATATATATATATATAGATAGAGATAGATATACAGTATATATAATTTTTTTTTCTCTTCTCACTGCACTGTAGAAATGTGCTGCATCTCCAGTACAGGTTTATCATTTAGACCTATTTGAATTTTTTGCCTTGTAGTTGTCATGTATCTGTTTCTATCTGAATTTAGCACAATTTTCCACAATAATATCTGTAATAATATATATACATTTGTTTAAAGCTCTTGGTTTGGACTGTGTGAAATCAAAGCTAAATGAGGCTCAATCCCTAAAAAAATTTTTTTTCTTTCAACCCTAATAAATAGGCATTAGGTGTCAATGAATTATGTAGAAAAAGATTTATGTACAGGACAATGTGATAAATTGCAAAAGCTTTACTTTTAAACATAAAATTTCTTAAGACAGTAGTGCCATGAAATTCTTTTAATATGGAGCTACGACACATGAAAAACTTGTGCTGTGAATACTAAATCATCATATAGTAAATATATATATCAGGGGTGGCAACTCTGATCCTGGAGAGCCACAATGACTACAAGTTTTCATTCTAACCATTTTTAAATTAGTGAGTAGTTTTTGCTACTGTTTAATTTATTTGCTATTTAAGACTTGGACCCTTTAAATGAGGGATTAGCCAAGTTGGTCCTGGAGGGCCACAGAGGCTTCAGGTTTTTGTTCAAACCCAACTGCTTCATGAGAAGTCATTTATTGCTGATGAAGCATTTAATTCTCAAGTGACACTTTTCTGATTCATTTTAGTTGACTCGTTTGCTCGGGTTTTGAACCCTTACACTTAATTGCGTATTTTATGCCTAAACCGCTGCATTCATTGTTTTAACTGCTCCTTATTAACAGTAAGATGCAAATGACAAAGGAATCCTCAGTTCACACATCTGTGTGTATTCATCTTTCACTATTTGGTTTAATTAAGCACTTGGAAGGAAACGGAAGAGAAAGTGAAGAACTGAAAATTTTAGGCTTCATATCACTTGGATGATACATGTATCGTTAGAAAGGGGAAAAATCGGTGATTTAAGAATGAACTGACATGGCAGAGTTAAACACTAACAAGCTATGAAATTCAATAATATTTGTTATTGGTAATTATCTATATACTGTATATATAATTCACTAAGGCAAAACATCCCTGGAAAGCATGCCGGAAGGGGCGTGGATTCACTAAGCCGCCGACAAGTACGACACCTATGGTGCACGCAGGAAGGAGCAACGGCCACCAACTCCAAGACCATTGGATACGACGACAACTCGCAGAGCCACGGCCATCAACTCGGACGCGACGACACAGAAAAAACGGCGTCATTTTATATTCGTCTGTCGTAGAGGCCACATGCAACTCTAAGCCACGTTGACTGTTCATAGAGGCATGTTTCTCGCGGAGGTGAATCGCCATATGCAGCGTGTTAAACGGTTTGCGTGGGGTATCCCATGGGATCCTTAAAACAATCCTTTACAACTGAGGTTAAAACACAATGAAGTAAGCAGTCTTTAAAAACCGAGTTTTCGGTTACGACGCACGACCGTGTGCACCATAGCAAACTGTTTTACACGCTACATACAGCAATTTGCACTTCTACCGTGGTCGGGTGTCTTGGTAGATTATATATAGAAAAGCAGCCAAAACCGCATTGATTTTGACAATTGATGATTGTCAGAGGCTATCTTTAAAGCTGATTGCCTAAAGGTCTTCCAGAAACCTGATGAT